>NW_026110381.1:12500-92500 GCF_024679095.1 Eriocheir sinensis | reverse complement strand
ACCTGGTAGCAGCAACAGGCCAAATTTGTGGCTTTACCGTGTACCAGCGATGGGCCACATTTTGTCATGATATAAACCCCCAAAAATAGATGATGCATAAACTGATCACAAATGTGTTGATATATATTATGAAATGGTTTGCGTGAGTGATGATTTTTTCTCATTTTTCTCGCTCGGAGGAACCTTTAAGAAACATGATCCCTGCAGCTACCAGGTTAACCTCTTTTAGTATAGTACACTAATCAAGAAAAACATCCCAATTAATATATATATATATATATATATATATATATATATATATATATATATATATATATATATATATATATATATATATATATATATATATATATATATATATTATGTTGTTTATTTGAACTTGTACTCATATTTCAGGGCCAAACATGATGTGGAAGAAGAAATCAGTTGTCTCCATCAGTCGGGTTTGTGCCATGGCAGCTTTCTCCAGCTGTCCGGCAGAGGTCCAGTCCATGCCATGGAGAAATTCAGCCCCCAACAATGAGATGGCATGCCAGAGATGGATCCGCAGCTTCTCCTCCAATCAGTCAATCCTTGCAATGCCCTTTCTCTTTTCTCTTCTTCTGTACCACCATGCTTACACATAACTGATCCAAGGTACTTAAACTCGTTAACCTCCTCCATTTCTTCACCATTCAAAATTATTTGGCGTTCTTTTTCACATTCAATGCCCACTCTATATGGGCATACAAACTCTACAACCTCCCTTCTACTCCGCTCACAAACCATCACTTTACTTTTGTTGACATTTACTTTCAACTTTCTCCTTTTACATACACTATCAAAAACACTGACCAAATTTTGTAAGTCACTTTCATTTTCTGCATTGAGCACTGTGTCATCAGCAAATAAGATTGAATTCATCACCCACTTCCCTCCCTCCCTCAGCATACATTTTTACTTCAATTTCCCCAACTTTGCCCTTCATTTCTCATAACACCATCCATATAAATATTGAACAACCATGATGACATATATATCTTTAAGACGTCCCACAATGACTCTGTCATAAACTTTCTTTAGAATAACTAGATCCATGAAGGCAGCATAGTATTTTTTCCTTTTGCTAATATTTGTTCTAATAAAACACCATACTGAAGGAAAATATCTGATCCACACATCCTCTTCCCTTCCTGAAGTCTCCTTGTTCTTCACTGATTTTCTCTTCTGTAAGTCTTTGCGCAGTCTCAATTAGGACTTTTCCATATACCTTTCCAGGTAGCCTACACTCAGCAGACTTATACCCCTACAACTCCCACCTCCCCTCTCCTGCCCTTCCCCTTGTAAACTGGGACCATGATGGCTTTTGTCAAGTCTCCCCCCCCCCTTCCCAGGCCACTTCACATATCTTGACCATTCATATAGTAACTTCATCTCCACACTTCAACATTTCTGCTGTGATTCCTCTCAATTCATTCATCATCATCATCCCATCAATGCCTGCTCTTAGGAGCTCCCACAAGGGATGGCCACGGCAGAAGTTTCCATCTTTCTCTATCCGGACACTCCTCCTTGCCTGCTCAAAGTTTCTCAAGGATCTCTCATCCTTCTCCCTAACGTACTCCTGCACCCTATCTCTCCATTTCACTGGAGGTCGTCCTCTAACATTCCCTCCCTCAATCTCACATACACCCTTCTGGTCATCTTACTCTCCTCCATTTGCTCCATGTGGCCAAACCACTTTAAAGTCACTTATTCCCTTCACCCCCGTGACACATTCCAAAACGCTCATACACACTTTCATTACTTATTCCATCCATTCTACTCACACCACAAGCACTCCTCAAATAACTCATTTCCACTGCCTGCACTCTAGACCTCTGACTTTCATTCAAGGCCCATGTTTCACTTGCATATGTGAGGGTTGGTACTATTATTGTATTTTCAACTGATAACTGATCCAAGGTACTTAAACTCATTGACCTCCTCCATTTCTTCACCATTCAGAATTATTTTGCATTCTTTTTCACATTCAGTTCCCACTCTATATGGGCATACAAAATCTACAACTTCACTTCTACTTCCCTCACAAACCATCACTTTACTTTTGTTGACATTTACTTTCAGCTTTCTCCTTTTACAGACGCTATGAAAATCACTGACCAAGTTTTGTAAGTCACTTTCATTTTCTGCAATGAGCACTGTGTCATCAGTAAACAGGATTGAATTCAGCACCCACTGCCTTCCCTCAGCGTACATTTTTACTCCAACTTTGCCCTTTATTTCTCCCATGACACCATCCATATAAATATTGAACAACCATGGTGACATGACACACCCCTGCCTTAATCCCACCTTTATCTCAAAATGTTCACTTGTTTCTCCAGTAATTTTGACACATGCAGATGCACCCTCATAGAAAGACTTTATTGCACTAAACAGTTTTCCTCCGACACCATAAATCTTTAAAACATCCCACAATGCAATCCAATCGAATCTGTCATAAGCTTTTTCAAAGTCCATGAAGGCAGCGTATAGTTTCTTTCCTTTTGCTATTATTTTTTCTCCTACCATCCTGAAGGAAAATCTTTGATTGATTCCATCAGTTCCTGCTGCTTTTCCATTTTTTAATCTTTTTAATGCCTGATTTACTTCTTCATATGTTATACTTCTTTCTTTATATACTCCTCCTCTACCTCCGTTCAAAACTGTTGCTGTAACAGCTGCTGGACGTCCATCAAAAAAATTCATTAAGTTTTTGAAATATTCTCTCCATGTCTCTTTCACAGCTTCCCCGTCTTTCAACATCTTTCCATTCTCACCCATAACTTCATTAATTTTCCTTGGGGAGATATTATTGGGGTGATGCTTTTCTTTATTTTTTTACTTCTTTCCAATATGATTTCCTGTTCCCTTTATATTTTTCACTTAGTCTTTTCCAAAGTCTTCACCAACTCTCTTCTTACTTTCTTTTATTGCTTGTTTTAATTTCATTTTGCATTCTCTATATTTCTTTTTCCTTTCCCTTTTTACTTGCTCAACCACATTTCTTTCTTAAGTTTTCTTAAAAAGTTCCTTTTCTCTTTACTATCCTCCTTATCTCTTCTGTCCACCATGAATTTCCTTTTCTTTTTCCATCTCTCACCACTTTCATCCCTACCACTTTTTTGTTGTAGTTAACACTACTTCTTTAAATGTTCTAAAAACTTTTTCAGTGTCTGTACTATCTTTCACACTTTCCCATTTTTCACTTAAGGCCTCTGCCATTTCATGTTATACTCATCTTTTATTTCTTTTTCCTGTAACTTTTCTATCTTCAGTATCTCCTTTTTTACTTCACCTTTCTTTTCAAACACCCACTTTTGCAAGATGGTCAGAGCCATCGAACATCCCGCTTACTACCTTCGCGTCACAGATATCCTTTCTCAGTCTTCCATCTACTGCCACATAATCAATCAATCCTTTCTGCTCATAATCATTCCCCCTCCTCCATGTGTATATGTGGATATAGGCAAAAGTAATAAAGCCCCACACATCAGAAGTTGTATTGCTTTGCCTAGGTTATGCAGATGATGTAGTATTAGTGGAAGGATTTTGCCTGATCCTAAATGACTTTGGTATGGAATGGAAACTTATCTTTAAACATAATAATGGAAATTCACACCAGCAGTAGGACAGCGGGTGCTGGGAAACAATATCTTAGAGGTAATAGAAACACATGGTTATTTAGTATTTGAGATAAGCAAGGAGGCCATAGGAGAAAGCACAAAGAAAACTGAATGAAGCCAAGGTAAGGAAAATGACGGGTGTTAACATCAGTGGTAGAGAAGGGAAATTAGCCAGTATGAATATGGAAGTTGCCTTGGATGGGGAAAGTAACCCACAGCTATCTTGTATGGGTCAGCAAAACTAACACTTAAGATGTCGGGAGATTAGAAGTCATTCAAGACCAGTTGGCATGATAGTGTTCACATGCTCTCAGGGGAAATGGGGTGAAGCTTCTGAGAAAGGTTAACAAAGGGGAAGCTGAGTTTCAAAGAGAGGAAATGAGTGAACACCGGTGGGCCAAATTAATATAACTGGAAATTCAAGACAATCCCCTTTGGAAAAAGGAAATATACAGAGAGGGAAAGCATATGACGACACTGGAGCAGAGTGAAACAATGTGAATGGGAGACCTGTCAAAGATAGTTGAGAAAAGTGGCCTCTGTGAATGGAGAAGTACCTATGCCTATCTATAGTACAGCAGATAGGTGTAGAAGCTCGGGAAACATTAGAACATTTTATAATAGTACTAATGATTGTGTGCCTTGACCCACTGAGGCAAAGATATACCAGAGTAACCTGACTGAAAGTTGATATATATAAAAATAAATAAACAAGAAAGTCACTGAACACACGAGTCTGAAATTATGGTAGCCATCTCACGTGAGGCTAATGCATTATGTGCTGTATGTTGGTCTCTGAATACAGTACAGTGACAAACAGCTTGAATATTGAAGAAACTTCAAACTACTGAGGAGTGTGAATTAACGCATCTTAGCACATTGCATTTTGGCGGTAGAGGGGTCAGGTTAGGTTGGTCATAGGCTAGGCATAGTTAGGTTTGGGCAGGTCTGGTTAGATTTAGTTTGTTTTTGACTTGTCTACTTTTATTATTTGGTAATTCCGTGTGATACGCTTCGCGCTACGCCTTTGTTGTCACCGGCGGCTGAGGAGACGACGTCAGGGCAGTAATATACATATTTTACCAAAACACATAAAAGAATAGTGGAGGTACACCGGAAACATGAAAAGATGCACCTTTATAACGATCATAGGCAATAAAGACCACAAGAGGAAGAAGAAGAAGGCTCGTTTATGTCGATCATTTACTCCATTGATGTGTCTATTGTTTCCAAACAAGCTTTTGTGTACGGATAGATAACGTGTTGAATTCATTATAGCTATTTCATCTTTGCATAATATGCACTGTGGTAGCTATATACAATGCTTTTGCAAGTTGTCGTTTTGCTATGCGATGCACTTCATACCGGTATTTTGCTCAAAAAATACTTAGCTTAGAGTCCGCTAAGGGGAATTCTAAGTAATACTTAAGGGCCTATGCTTAGCTAAAAGTTGTTAAGTGCAAGGCTTAGTATTATTCTTAGAATATTTGTGTATACGGCCCCAGGCACACAGAGGCACGACAGACTCGCACACCGCTCACGAACGGGGCATTCAGCTGAACCCCTGCCATCCCCGACACGCGTCTTGCTCACACTGGCCTCCCGCTCGACACCTTCAACTGTCCCTCAGCGCCTCTCGCTCGCAACTCCCCTCTGTCGCTCTCGTCCCAACACGTTGAGTTGCACCATGCTAAGCTAATATTGCATCATGCTACGATTTCATCGCATTACACATGCAATCACACACATACAGCATATTCCTAACAATATATATATATATATATATATATATATATATATATATATATATATATATATATATATATATATATATATATATATATATATATATATATATATATATATATATATATATTTCTGTTTTATTCGTTATATTTCAATTTTATTTCTATTATTTTGTTTCGTTTATGTGTTTGATTTATTTTGTTATATGTTTTAACGTTTTTTGCTTTTTTAATCTTAATTTTAACATTTTCTAATTATTTTTTATTAATGTTTTTCTTGTTTTATTTATGTTTTATTTAATTATTAATTATTTTTTTCGTTTTATTGCTGTTTGATTTCTTTTGAGTGTGAAGAAGCGACGGAAAAATGGAGAAAAAGTTGTTTATTATTGCCAATTTCTCCTATTTCCAGACCATCGCCGGGGCTGTCACTACCCGTGGAAATACTTGAAAGCTTGAACTATCCATCGCCACCCTGGAAATGCCTGCAAATAGTCTGGAAATAGGAGAAACATGGCTTTGAAATGGGATGTTATTGTTGCCATCCTCCTAATGCATTACCTATGGGTCAAGATGAAGGAGAAAAAGCTTATTATTATTATTTTCTCCTATTTCCAGACCATCGGCGGGGCTGTGACTACCCATGGAAATAGTTAAAGGCTTGAACTATCCATCGCCACCTAGGAAAGGGCTGTAAATAGTCTGATAATACAACTAAAATGAAAATTAAATCAAATCTAAAACCATCAGCTATGCTAAAATATATAAACAAACATTCAGCGTTGCAAGTTTGCCATTTTCCAGGTCGATGTTTTCGTACAATTTAGCGAGTATTAAAGTCGGCTAATGGGAGCGAGATTTTGTCGTGTATAAGAAATATATGCAATTTGGACTCCCACGTGCACATGTTCCTTGTTCGTTGATACGCGTGAGTAACGGGAAGCATACGCTGCTGGGCCCATGGCAGTCACACTTAGCGGGTTCTTTAAAGTCTTTCCTTCTAACTCTTTCGTTCTTTCTTCGTTTCTTCCGACTTATCTATTCTTTACTTTTTCCATTCTTCATTCATTCATTCATTCATGCCCTCAGAGTAGCGGATATAAAAAATCAGGCTTGGCAACGCTGACCAACATCCAAGACCCAGGGGCCGTATGCACAAATATTCTAAGAATAATACTAAGCCTTGCACTTAACAGCTTTTAGCTAAGCATAGGCCCTTAAGTATTACTTAGAATTCCCCTTAGCGGACTCTAAGCTAAGTATTTTTTGAGCAAAATACCGGTATGAAGTGCATCGCCTAGCAAAACGACCACTTGCAAAAGCATTGTATATAGCTACCACAGTGCATATTATGCAGAGATGAAATAGCTATAATGCATTCAACACGTTATCTATCTGTACACAAAAGCTTGTTTGGAAACAATAGACACAACAGTGGAGTAAATGATCGACATAAACGAGCCTTCTTCTTCTTCCTCTTGTGGTCTTTATTGCCTATGATCGTTATAAAGGTGCATCTTTTCATGTTTCCGGTGTACCTCCACTATTCTTTTATGTGTTTTGGTAAAATATGTATATTACTGCCCTGACGTCGTCTCCTCAGCCGCCGGTGACAACAAAGGCGTAGCGCGAAGCGTATCACACGGAATTACCAAATAATAAAAGTAAACAAGTCAAAACAAACTAAATCTAACCAGACCTGACCAAACCTAACTATGCCTAGCCTATGACCAACCTAACCTGACCCCTCTACTGTCAAAATGCAATGTGCTAAGATGCGTTAACTCACACTCTTTAATAGTTTGAAGTTTCTTCAATATTCAAGCTGTTTGTCACTGTACTGTATTCAGAGACCAACATACAACACATAATGCATTAGCCACACGTGAGATGGCTACCATAATTTCAGACTCGTGTGTTCAGTGACTTTCTTGTTTATTTATTTTGATATATATCAACTTTGTCAGGTTACTCTGGTATATCTTTATCTCAGTGGGTCAAGGCACACAATCACTAGTACTATTATAAAATGTTCTAATGTTTCCCGAGCTTCTTCACCTATCTGCTGTACTATAGATAGGCATAGGTACTTCTCCATTCACAGAGGCCACTTTTCTCAACTATCTTTGACAGGTCTCCCATTCACATTGTTTCACTCTGCTCCAGTGTCGTCATATGCTTTCCCTCTCTGTATATTTCCTTTCTCCAAAGGGGATTGTCTTGAATTTCCAGTGTTATATTAATTTAATTGGCCCACCGGTGTTCACTCATTTCCTCTCTTTGAAACTCAGCTTCCCCTTTGTTGACCTTTCTCAGAAGCTTCACCCCATTTCCCCTGAGAGCATGTGAACACTATCATGCCAACTGGTCTTGAATGACTTCTAATCTCCCGACATCTTCAGTGTTAGTCCTGCTGACCCATACAAGATAGCTGTGGGGTTACTACTTTCCCCATCCAAAGGCAACTTCCATATTCATACTGGCTAATTTCCCTTCTCTACCACTGATGTTAACATCCGTCATTTTCCTTACCTTGGCTTCATTTACTTTTCTTTGTGCTTTTTCCTATGGCCTCCTTGCTTATCTCAAATGCTAAATAGCCATGTGTTTCTATTACCTCTAAGATATTGTTTCCCAGCACCCGCTGTCCTACTGCTGGTGTGAATTTCCATTATTATGTTTAAAGATAAGTTTCCATTCCATACCAAAGTCATTTAGGATCAGGCAAAATCCTTCCACTAATACTACATCATCTGCATAACCTAGGCAAAGCAATACAACTTCTGATGTGTGGGGCTTTATTACTTTTGCCTATATCCACATATACACATGGAGGAGGGGGAATGATTATGAGTAGAAAGGATTGATTGATTATGTGGCAGTAGATGGAAGACTGAGAAAGGATACCTGTGACGCGAAGGTAGTAAGCGGGATGTTCGATGGCTCTGACCATCTTGCAATAGTGGGTGTTTGAAAAGAAAGGTGAAGTAAAAAAGGAAATACCGAAGATAGAAAAGTTACAGGAAAAAGAAATAAAAGATGAGTATAACGTGAAATGGTAGATGCCTTAAGTGAAAAATGGGAAAGTGTGAAAGATAGTGCAGATACTGAAAAAGTTTTTAGAACATTTAAAGAAGTAGTGTTAACTACAACAAAAAAGTGTTACGCATGAAAGTGGTGAGAGATGGAAAAAGAAAAGGAAATTCATGGTGGACAGAAGAGATAAGGAGGATAGTAAAAGAAAAGGAACTTTTTTAAGAAAACTTAAGAAAGAAATGTGGTTGAGCAAGTAAAAAGGGAAAGGAAAAAGAAATATAGAGAATGCAAAATGAAATTAAAACAAGCAATAAAAGAAAGTAAGAAGAGAGTTGGTGAAGACTTTGGAAAAGACTAAGTGAAAAATATAAAGGGAACAGGAAATCATATTGGAAAGAAGTAAAAAACGAAAGAAAAGGATCACCCCAATAATATCTCCCCAAGGAAAATTAATGAAGTTATGGGTGAGAATGGAAAGATGTTCAAAGACGGGGAAGCTGTGAAAGAGACATGGAGAGAATATTTCAAAAACTTAATGAATTTTGATGATGGACGTCCAGCAGCTGTTACAGCAACAGTTTTGAGCGGAGGTAGAGGAGGAGTATATAAAGAAAGAAGTATAACATATGAAGAAGTAAATCAGGCATTAAAAAGATTAAAAAATGGAAAAGCAGCAGGAACTGATGGAATCAATCAAATATTTTCCTTCAGGATGGTAGGAGAAAAACTAATAGCAAAAGGAAAGAAACTATACGCTGCCTTCATGGACTTAGAAAAAGCTTATGACAGATTCGATTGGATTGCATTGTGGGATGTTTTAAAGATTTATGGTGTGGGAGGAAAACTGCTTAGTGCAATAAAGTCTTTCTATGAGGATGCATCTGCATGTGTCAAAATTACTGGAGAAACAAGTGAACATTTTGAGATAAAGGTGGGATTAAGGCAGGGGCGTGTCATGTCACCATGGTTGTTCAATATTTATATGGATGGTGTCATGGGAGAAATAGAGGGCAAAGTTGGAGTAAAAATGTATGCTGAGGGAAGGCAGTGGGTGCTGAATTCAATCCTGTTTTCTGATGACACAGTGCTCATTGCAGAAAATGAAAGTGACTTACAAAACTTGGTCAGTGATTTTCAGAGCGTCTGTAAAAGGAGAAAGCTGAAAGTAAATGTCAACAAAAGTAAAGTGATGGTTTGTGAGGGGAGTAGAAGTGAGGTTGTAGATTTTGTATGCCCATATAGAGTGGGAACTGAGTGTGAAAAAGAATGCAAAATAATTCTGAATGGTGAAGAAATAGAGGAGGTCAATGAGTTTAAGTACCTTGGATCAGTTATCAGTTGAAAATACAATAATAGTACCAACCCTCACATATGCAAGTGAAACATGGGCCAGGAATGAAAGTCAGAGGTCTAGAGTGCAGACAGTGGAAATGAGTTATTTGAGGAGTGCTTGTGGTGTGAGTAGAATGGATGGAATAAGTAATGAAAGTGTGTATGAGCGTTTTGGAATGTGTCACGGGGGTGAAGGGAATAAGTGACTTTAAAGTGGTTTGGCCACATGGAGCGAATGGAGGAGAGTAAGATGACCAGAAGGGTGTATGTTAGATTGAGGGAGGGAATGTTAGAGGACGACCTCCAGTGAAATGGAGAGATAGGGTGCAGGAGTACGTTAGGGAGAAGGATGAGAGATCCTTGAGAAACTTTGAGCAGGCAAGGAGGGAGTGTCCGGATAGAGAAAGATGGAAACTTCTGCCGTGGCCATCCACTGGTGGGAGCTCCTAAGAGCAGGCGTCGATGAGATGATGATGATGAATGAATTGAGAGGAATCACAGCAGAAATGTTGAAGTGTGGAGATGAAGTTACTATATGAATGGTCAAGATATGTGAAGTGGCCTGGGAAGGGGGGGGGAGGTCCCAGCAGACTTGACAAAAGCCATCATGGTCCCAGTTTACAAGGGGAAGGGCAGGAGAGGGGAGGTGGGAGTTGTAGGGGTATAAGTCTGCTGAGTGTAGGCTACCTGGAAAGGTATATGGAAAAGTCCTAATTGAGACTGCGCAAAGACTTACAGAAGAGAAAATCAGTGAAGAACAAGGAGACTTCAGGAAGGGAAGAGGATGTGTGGATCAGATATTTTCCTTCAGGATGGTGTTTTATTAGAAAAAATATTAGCAAAAGGAAAAAATACTATGCTGCCTTCATGGATCTAGTTATTCTAAAGAAAGTTTATGACAGAGTCGATTGGCTGGCATTGTGGGACGTCTTAAAGATATATGGTGTGGGAGGAAAACTGCTTTATGCAATACAGTCTTTCTATGAGGATGCATCTGCATGTGTCAAAATTACTGGAGAAACAAGTGAACATTTTGAGATGAAAGTGGGCTAAGGCAGGGGTGTGTCATGTCATCGTGGTTGTTCAATATTTATATGGATGGTGTTATGAGAAATGAAGGGCAAAGTTGGGGAAATTGAAGTAAAAATGTATGCTGAGGGAGGGAAGGAAGTGGGTGATGAATTCAATCTTATTTGCTGATGACACAGTGCTCATTGCAGAAAATGAGAGTGACTTACAAAATTTGGTCAGTGTTTTTGATAGTGTCTGTAAAAGGAGAAAGTTGAAAGTAAATGTCAACAAAAGTAAAGTGATGGTTTGTGAGCGGAGTAGAAGGGAGGTTGTAGAGTTTGTATGCCCATATAGAGTGGGCATTGAATGTGAAAAAGAATGCCAAATAATTTTGAATGGTGAAGAAATGGAGGAGGTTAACGAGTTTAGGTACCTTGGATCAGTTATGTGTAAGCATGGTGGTACAGAAGGAGAGAAAAGAGAAAGGGCATTGCAAGGATTGATTGATTGGAGGAGAAGCTGCGGATCCATCTCTGGCATGCCATCTCATTGTTGGGGGCTGAATTTCTCCATGGCATGGACTGGACCTCTGCCAGACACTGCCATGGCACAAACCCGACTGATGGAGACAACTGATTTCTTCTTCCACATCATGTTTGGCCCTGAAATATGAGTACAAGTTCAAATAAACAACATATATATATATATATATATATATATATATATATATATATATATATATATATATATATATATATATATATATATATATATATATATATATATATATATATATATATATATATATATATTAATTGGGATGTTTTTCTTGATTAGTGTACTATACTAAAAGAGGTTAACCTGGTAGCTGCAGGGATCATGTTTCTTAAAGGTTCCTCCGAGCGAGAAAAATGAGAAAAAATCATCACTCACGCAAACCATTTCATAATATATATCAACACATTTGTGATCAGTTTATGCATCATCTATTTTTGGGGGTTTATATCATGACAAAAATGTGGCCCATCGCTGGTACACGGTAAAGCCACAAATTTGGCCTGTTGCTGCTACCAGGTTAAGTTGGACTATGAATGGACAGATGTTGTTTTAAGAGCATCTGAAATAAACTTATGGGACTGATATATGATAATTAAATCTGTGATATTTATTAAGATGTGTCCAGTGATTTAATTGGCAAAGAATAGCAAAACACAAGCTAAGAAAATAAAAGTACTGAACTGATTGACGTATCGACACAGGAAATGGCCGTCGGAGAAATAAGAATGGATTAGTAATTAATATACCCGAAGCAAGAACTAAAAGACATTGCATCGACATAAGTATGTGATAGAATAACAGGCATTATCTACATGAGTTATTTACTGCACAGTGCACACTATATGGGCTGGCAACATTGTCTTATTTTCTAGCAATTGAAGTTGCTTATATTGTGCATTATATTCTTGCATGGGAAAGATTGCTTGATGCTGGATGATAAAAACTAAATGATTAAACAATAATGCTATGTGCCGAATACCAGCTTGAGGTCACTCTAGGTCTAGGAGGACTTGCTCGTTGTTGTCAATGTCATCACGATCACTGCAAATAGATACATTACAATTAGAAATGCTTTGGTACCTGCCCTGTATCTATATCTATACTTGTCCAGAAGTCAAAACTCTTGACTCATGGACCAATTTGCAATTTTTTTTGTTCAAAAAGATTTTATCATTGTTCATTGACTTTAATAGCTATTTGGGAGTAAGACTAAGAATAATCATAAAATTCACTTTTAGATCTTCATAAGAAAGGAAGCTGCAAATAACAAAAGCCATAATATACTGTGAACTAATTAATTTTAAATGTGAAAAAAAAGCCATGACCAAAACAAATTAAACAATACTACAATGCTAGCTAGCATGGGTATTAGTATCATTTTGCAACACCCAGGGATTCCTGGGAGGTATTTTACAGGAAGGATAGCTACCGTTCGTTAAGTAGGATCAATGAGGTCAGGTGACGTTTATAATTTTTTGTTAGGTTAAAATAAGGCAACATCCTGAATGATAGTTAGTTTGGTAAAAAAATTACGTCCAAAATCAAAATGTTTGTTTAAAAAATAGTCAGTAACACAAATCGGAAATTTATCTGAGTTAGGAGAGGTGAACTTATATTAAGTTAGGTATGTCAGAGCAAGGTTTCTAAGCAAGTTGATTAAGGATTAAAGGAAAAAAGTCATAAGTGATGCAACTAATAGTGTGCAAGCTTGAGTACTAGAGCAAGTTCGGTTTAAGAGCTACCGGTACGTCAAATTGATTTGGTTTGGTTACTAAAAATAAGCAAAGGAAGGTAATTTTGTTAGGACACTTCTGACATTTGAGTTAGGTTAAAAATATCAACTTTTCTAAATAATTGTTGATTTGGTTAAAACTGGCTATCTTAAATAACAGATTAAGTTGAAATAACTATATGTCAATGATAAATTTACCCAGGTTAGGTTAATATGATTAGGTTTGGTTTATCGCCGCTGGGAGGTTAGTCAAGTAAAAATGAAATAACAGACACTAGTGACCCAAATAGGTATTGTTTAGGGTTTGGTAAGGTTGGTGGGAAACGTTTGTTGAAGTCAGTCACAAGATTAACAGGTGTGTTAGGTTTAAAGAGTTGAATATTGTAAAGGATAAGTCTGGCGAGGTAAAATATTGGCTCACCTGTGTTCGTTCCTTGGGCAGGAGTCTGTGGCTGCCGGTGTTGATCACAGGTAAGATACACGTGCACCAGTGATGACTGGACCTTCACAGACTACCTAAGGTGAGTGATAACAGACACTGGATGCCCTCCAGGCGATGGCTGGGGGCTGTATAACGCCAGCCACACACTGCAGCCCGCGGGGCTTCCAGCAAGGTTACTCCCAGGGCTCCTTGTGTGACAGCCTGTGGATGGTGGCAGGCGGTCACCAGCCATCGCCTGGAGGGTCTCCAGTGTCTGTTATCACTCAATCTCTGTCAGTCTGTGAAGGTTGCACCTGCATTTTACCTGTCAGCGAACACCACTTCAGTCGTGATGGCCATGTAGGTGTTTCCAAGGTCCGCCTCGCCGAACCACTCATCTCAGCACGGTCAGCACAGTCCACAGATATTTCAGGATGAGTTTCAAATCATTACACGCCTCCAATTCGTCTTGACGAGGCCGATATGTTCGGAGGTGATGCCTTTCCTCCCGCTGTAATCCGCCATGTTGCAATACTTATGCCTTTTTAACGGTGCTATGGGAGCCCCTTCCCCGCCTGAAATTTTCCGCCCGCTAAGTGCTCCAGCTTCAGCGCTAAGCGGCCCAGCGCCATTTTAAGTAGAAAACTTAACGATTCTTTGCCGTTAAGTGCACTTAGCGATGCTAAGAACGTTTGTGTATACCGCCCCTGGCTGGGGAGAAATCCCGAGCCACCTGTGACATCAGGATCAAAATCAGGATCAGGCAGAACCAAATGTTGCACTGCCATCCATCCTGTATGGGGTAAATATAATAAACATCACAAAGACAGACATAAAAAAGTTGCAGAGGATAGAGAATGGGGTGTACAGGAAGATTTTGAGGGCACCAATGTATGCACAGGAAGCAACACTCAGGGGGGAAATATTAAGCTCCAGTGTTAAAAACAGGATAAGGGAGGGGCAGTGGAAGTACCTAAAGTATGTTCTTGTGGAAGGAAACGATTTGGTGAGAAGGGTGGGAGAGGAGGTGATAGAGAAGAGACAGAGTAGGTGGGTGAAAGACTTGTTGAATGGACTGAGAGCAACAGAGGGACTGAGTGTGAGTGTGAGGAATGAGACAAATTAGAGTATAAGGCAGAGAATGAGAGAGGTGGATACAAGAGAGTGGAAGAGGCAAATGGATGAGAAAGCAAGCCTTAAGATATATAGAAAATGGAGACTGGAGTTGGGAGGACAAGAGGAGGTATACACCAACAACCAAGCCTCAGAAGTGCTATTCAGATGCGAGACAAACAACATGCAACTAAAAGACAGAAACAGACACCGGCAAGAGGAAACCAAGTGTGACATGTGTGAAGCTGAACACGAAGACCTGCGACACTTCCTGCTCTGGTGCCCGGCCTGTGCAGAGGAAAGAGTAAAGTGCGTGAGGCTGCAACAGCCTTACGAGGAAGAATTTTAAGAGGACGACACCATTGGAAAATTTTTATTTGAAAATGAACACCGAACAAACGAAAACAACAGTACACAAGTTTTGGACAATAAGAGAAAAAAGAATGAAAGAAAAAGGAAAACTACTACTACTACCACCCTGCCCACGGTCTCCCATAGAGGCCCCCTCTCCTGTTCTATAGTCTCCTTGTCGCATAGTGTGTGTCCGCCTTTACACGCAGATGGTAATGTGGGAGTGTAGGAAAGAGAAAATAATTCTGGCATTTCATATACACGCAGGATATTGTCTGTGTGTTCTGATTTTTCTTTTTCTTTCTCAGCAGCTGCCCCGTTACAAAGGCAAGGAATCCCAAGTCACCTGTGACGTCAATATCAGGTTCAAGGCCGCCTTTAACTATCTTGAATCCAGCATCCTCATCATTGCAGGTATTTTACGCTATATCCGAGTATTGATACAGTGCTCCAGCCTTCAGCAGCTGCGTACGAGACTTCACAGACAATGGCAGCCCTTAAGTAAGCCGCTAAAGGTGTTGAGGAGGGAAAAAGGTGTTTGTTTACCTCTCGGCCGCCGCCGCGCCAGGGCGGCCAGCCGCCGAGGCGGTGTCGCGTTCCGCCGCATCCTCCTGTTATTACTGGTGACAGGTGCGTCATAGGCACTGTGGCAGGTGTTGGGGGCTGTGTGAGTGTTGGGGCAGGTGTTGGGGGCTGTGTGAGTGTTGGGGCAGGTGTTGGGGGCTGTGTGAGTGTTGGGGCAGGTGTTGGGGGCTGTGTGAGTGTTGGGGCAGGTGTTGGGGGCTGTGTGAGTGTTGGGGCAGGTGTTGGGGGCTGTGTGAGTGTTGGGGCAGGTGTTGGGGCAGGTGTTGGGGGCTGTGTGAGTGTTGGGGCAGGTGTTGGGGGCTGTGTGAGTGTTGGGGCAGGTGTTGGGGGCTGTGAGAGTGTTGGGGCAGGTGTTGGGTGTACAGGTGTGTGGTGAGAGTCAAGGCGGGGCGTGTGTTCTACTAGGGAGTTGTTTCTTTAATGTTTTAGGTGGCTGGTTATATAAAGCCCGGCCAGCAATACAGGTTGTTTGGCATGTGATGTGTTGTGTGTTTGGGGTAAATAATTTATAAGCTATACAATGCCAGTTCCATTTCAAGCATGCTTGGTGGCAAAACATGAGACACACATGTATGGGTTTCCCTCACACACCTGACAAAAAGTGGTCACCTTTTATGCTATCTTTGAAGCCACCTTGCTGCCTTCATTACTGATATCATTTCTGTCCTGGAGGTTGAATCAGATGAATCATCCAAACTTGCATCATCATCGGGGTCATTGTCATTCTCTGCAGATGACGCTGAGTGGCCGTAGAACATCCATCTATCCATATTTTATACTCTGGAATATGTGAAGGGTGAAGGGTAGTCAGCCGCGCTGCACAAAACGTGTTAAACTAATCTAACTTAACAACCTACCTAACGCCCCCCCCCCGTGTTTTCATGTTTTGCATTGTTATATCAAAATTTCTTCTAATAACTGAAAGTCATTCTTTACTTCATTGCATTCAGGGACAAAAAAAGCATCCATAATGTTTTTAACACAGCAAGAGGTGGCTGACCCTTTTTCAACAACAGCCAATATTTCCTTTATTGCCGCTCCTTAGTGTCAGTGTAATTTTTCTGCTAATATGGCACTAAAGGCAGCCCTCTCGTAAAATAGGATGATAACCGTCGCTTCCTCTTCTGCCATGGTCAGCAATGGTGTATCACATATTTATTGTACACAATTGAACTTAACAAATTTGACAAATCAGAATCTAATATAATCTAACCTGACCCTCCGCTGCCAAAATACGATGAGCTAGGCTGCGGTCATTAACTTTATACATCATTATTTTGGTATTCAATTTTCCAAAAGTCATTAGTTAGTAGTTACTGCGCTGCATTGAGAGTAATGATACAACACATAATGTCAGAGTTAACCTCATGTGGGATGGAGCCTGATATGGAAATAAGGGCAGCCATCTCACATGAGGCTAATTCTTGCATTATTTTATGTGTTGTACGGTATTATATTACTCTAGTGCAGTGCAGTAATTAATCCTTTCACGCACCATGATGCCATTCCCGTCAAAATGGAATCGTCTACATCTGAGCTTTTGACTCGAAACGCGTCAAAAAACTTTTTAAAAAATCGCCAAAAATAAAGTATCGTTCAAAATTGCGTCAAAATTTTTTGAATCAAAGATCCAAGCTAGACCTATAAAATAAACTAATGGTCAACTCTCTCGTGCCGTTGGATTTGATGTGATAATTGCCCGTGGCTGAGTTGCCTCTCAGCAGGCAGCCTGTGAGCGCAGACTGTTGCCCCTTTAAATTGTCTCTGGAGCCTGGTAAGCCTGGATTACAGTTTGGTGAAATTTATTCTTACTTCCGATGTAAAGTGATCATGCCGTGATACGATATTTTGTTTTATTTTCGTAGGGACAAGTAACTGTTACTAGTAGAAAATCTGGCTAAGAAACTATCAAGTAAAGAGAATTTGAGACACACTTGTACAGAGCATGATGATGATTATGATGGTGATGGTGGAAACAGTGAAAAAAAACTCCAGCAGAGAGTGTCAGGGAGAGACTTAGTGTTATTTATCATGATTATTATTGCGTCTGGCGAAGTTGTTCCAGACAGCAAATAAGTGCGGTGCGCTAATAGTTATGTTTGTTATTATTATCAAAACTCCATTCCAGACAAAATTGACTTCTATTTTGACCGCCTTGACCTGCCCGTTGTGTTGTGTTTGCTGCCCTTGAGCTGTTTCTTCTACTGGAGAGAACAGAAGAGATAGAAAAATAAAGTTTTCCTCCATTTTCTCAAGAATTACTGGTCGTACGAAAATTCCAATAATAGCACTGGAATCCTCATAAAAATAATTCTCTTTTATTGGCATGTAAATCATAAAAAGTCGTGTCAAGAAGTTTTGAGCTACGAGGTGATGAACATAAGCATTTATTATTTTTCTTTAATCAATTTTTTTTTTCGAAGTTGGTAAACTTTGCTATTTATTTGCATTTCTTGATATTTTTTCCTTCATAAGGCAGAATAATCTCTTCCAAAATGAACGATGTATAATAATGCCAGGAAAAAAAGAATACCCGTGGCTGAAATTGACAACATGAATTTTTTTTTCGCCGCACAGTCAGGCCATTCCGCAAAGCCCCCTGGGGAGCCCCAGACGGATGTCGCAGTGGAAAGAGAAACTTATTAATCTTTTGGTGCGTGAAAGGGTTAATACCTTACAGAAAACTAAAGAAACTGCAAAATATTGATGTATAACAGTATAAAGTATAAGAGTGCGGCCTAGCACATGGCAGCTTGGGGGGCTAGGTTATATTAGGTCATAGTTATGTTAGATATGCTTTAGTTAGGTTGGGTCAAGTTAGGTTATATTAGGTAGGTGTTTGTTTTGATTAGGTTAGGTAATCGGAGCCCTTTCATAAATCTCAGTAATAATGATGATGATAATGATATTGATAATAATAATAATAATAATAATAATAATAATAATAATAATAATAATCTAATTAGACCTAACGCCACATAACAGGAGCATTCCTCCACTTGACTCCTGTTCAGCCATTTCCATGGATAATAGTTGGAAAAGAAGCTGAAGAGTACGCTTTGTCCGAGCAAAAAGTGTGAAGCTCTGATGTGTTGTTGAAATAAGAGAAGCCAAGTATGTAAATCTAGTAAGGTATCACGGTGGGGCCAAGGAGAGGGATGGGGTATTACTCTGGGTGTGTCATTCAGTGCAATGCTTGTCCCCAGGTGTGCAGTGTAGGGGAGCGTGAGCACCTGCCAGGCCGCTCACAGTGATAGAGCCCTCAAGTAGACTAAGAAGCTGTGTTGCCGAGGACCACGTCTGGCTCCAGCAGCTCAGATGAGGAGGCGTCACGGTTCGGGGAGGCGTGTGACCCCACCCTGTGGAGGACGGCCGCGCAGGGAGCCGCCAAGAATGAAATCTGCAGAGCGGAGGCACCTGATGAGAAGCCCCAGCCAAGGCGACCAGAGGCAGGCCTTCATGCTGCTGGAGAAGATGCGCACAACCCTTGCCGGGGCGCAGGGCAAGGCAGGTAAGCAAGCAGCATTCTTAAGCACTCTGACCTCTCCTTTGGCCACTTTTTACTAGGGATGTGCCGATGTATTGGTATCGGTGGTATCGGCACATTTTATGAGTATTGGTATCGGCACATTATATGAGTATTGGTATCGGCTGATTTTCTGCTGATACCAATACCTGAAGTAGTTTTGTACGTCGCATGTCACTCGTTGCAAATATAATTTTGTTCAATAGAAATTGGATTTTCTAAATTACTGAAAAAATATTAGAAAAATGTAATTATCTAGGATCATGATACTACATAGTTTGGAATTTTCCGTGATTTAATTTTCATCACTTTAAACGATATGATTCATATTACTTTCAATACAAGTACAGTACCCTCTCGAGTTTCGCGCTATCCGAGTTTCGCGATCCTCTAGTTTAGCGCTTAGTCCTAAATTCTTACCATCACGTGTTTCGCGCATTACTGCCACGAGTTTCGCGTTGCTCTGAAATGTACGGGTCACGTCTACCTACCGTCGGCGTCATGTGTGCTGCCTTAAAAGGCGGTGTCCAACCATTGGGGCCATGGGCAACCGTGGTTGCCTGTATGCCCAACCGGGAGCAAGTTGTTGGTTGTCCTTACGAATGGAAAACGGTTGTGAGTACGAGCGTGGGTACGTGGGTACCTCACGGCTGCATGTAAACAAACAGACGACGGCAGTGGCTGAGGAGCAGTGGAAGATGGCCCACCAAGAGACTCGTAAATTGGACTGGCAGAGCTGCTTTGCCTACTACTTGATTAACAAGATGAGAGAACACCCCGTGCTGGGGAACCACAGTCCAGAAAACTTTTTCTCCAGTCTGTGAAAATTGTAGATCTCTCGGTGCTGTTTCCTCTTTTTCTTCTTCTTTTGACCTGTAATGCATGGCAGTGACGGTGAAAAGTAATAGTGAAAAGTAGCAAAAGGGCATAGAACAGAAAAATCAGCGAGAGAAAAGGACAGAAAAACACCTAAGCTCAGGGTGAAGTGTATAAGTGCGCACTGTTAAGTAACTTAGGGCCGCTTTCACAGTCACTGTTTGTTTTGATCGTTACCAATGGCGGCGATCGCCGCTCACCGTTGCCAGATTGTTGTACTCAAGCATAGTATTTATTGGTTTCTGACGCCTAACTATTGCCAGGAAACATCAGGTTCTAACTCTTTTAACGATAACTATAAATGAGTTTCGTTATTGGAGCCCAGAAAACAGTTTAGGGGTAAGATGTCGGGAAATATAATCGGCTGAGTACGACAATCTGGTAATGTTGTGACGTCGCTTAGTATTTCACGTGAAACTGGGCGGCCGATGGGGTAGTGGCGGCTGCACACGAGGCGAGAGATGTTGAAAGTGTTTGGTTAGTGCGGTGCTGGGCTAACCCCGCAGCCACCACCACCCATTGACCAGTTTCACGCAGAAATACTATAGCGGCGATCGCCGCCATTGGTAACGACCAAAGCAAACAAAATGACTGTGAAAGCGGCCCTAAGTGCATGTTGTGAAGTATAAAAGTGTGGAGAAGGAGGACCTAGGAAGCGATACAAAGCGTTACAGGTCAAAAGAAGAAGAAGAACGTCCACTACACTGGCCGGTGTTGCGAGAAATATCTCCCCGATGAAATTAGTCATTCTGCTGTCCACCACACATGTGGGAATACACAGCATTAAAAGTATTAATTTGCCTGGTTTTGTTCTAGTCTGTCTGCTTGTGATCTTTGTGAGCGGTGAGGGAAATATGGAAACAGTAAGCAAGTTGAGCCTCTCTGCGAGCTATTTTGCGGCGGCGGCAGCGGTTTACATTCAATAGGCATTGAAAAGTCAGTCATGATATGAGTGATTTAATGATTTTTAACATATAGAGTTAGCAGATTATTTCATAACACAGAAAACTACCAGAAAAATATAGGTTTGTCCAATTGTCCCACGGGTGACCGCGAGCGACCACCCTTACTTTAGCAGACGACACCACGTGGATCACAAGCGTGTATTCAGAATTTCAGAACTGCCAGCCAATTGTGAGACAGCCGCCTTCAACTGCGGCTTAAAACAACCTGTTCTCACTTCCAATTTTCTGCCTATCACCAAGGTACGTATTTTGAGATAACAAGGGAGTAAAGTCGAAAAAATTGTGATAACAAGGGAGTAAAGTAAAAAAAAAAGAAAAAAAGTCTTTAGTTTCCACAGGTCGTAACCAATGAGCGCTTTTACATGGATTTCAATACCTCGAGTTTCGCGATCCTCGAGCTTAGCGCCATACCCTCGGAATGAAGCAAGCGCGAACCTCGAGAGGGTACTGTGTATAATACTTAGTATACAGTGTAGCCTTTGGCACCGCGGACGCGTACAATACAGGTTTAGTAGCTTCGGCGCGAGATTGGCGGAGCCCCTCCACTCGCCTCATTTGCCTCAATTGCCTGCCTCAGTCGGTCAGACAGTCGCTCCGCAGCGGAGCACGCTGCCAGGGTCTGGGGATCTCTTCACAGTCTTCTGCCTAAATGTGTGGCAATTAATAAAGCTAACCTAGTTGAGTCAAGTAGACCTCATGAGGCGCCTCCTCTCTCGCCCCTTGTCGAAACTCATGGGGGTGTGTGTTAACACTTCCCTTCTATGGTGGAGCAACGAGTAGTGGGTCTTTTTTTCTTAACATTTGATATTGCCCTTTAGCGGCTGGAGTTGTTGTATAAAAATTTAATCAGTGCACAGGTATCGGTATCGGTCAAATATTGGGGTATCAGTATCGGTCAAAATTTTGGTGTCGGTACATCCCTATAGTCCAACCAAATTGTTGGTCCGTTTGGGCGGAGGCTCCCGCGGGTCCATTTCTCCCCTCCGCTCTGCCACACAGTCCCAACACCTGTCCCTTCCTCTCCTATGTTACCTTTACCTTACATGTGAGAGCAAGGGACAGGTGTTGGCACTGTGTGGCAGAGCAGAGGGAGGAAAGGACCCGCGGGAGCCTGCGCCCAAATGGACTCCACAATTTGGTTGGACTATAGTCTGTACTTCTCTCTTTTATAGGAACAGCGATTAGTGGGCTTTTTATACACTTTCTTTTTGTTGCCCTTGATCTCCTTCCTTTATTGTAAAAACAAACAAAAAAATTACTCTCTCTCTCTCTCTCTCTCTCTCTCTCTCTCTCTCTCTCTCTCTCTCTCTCTCTCTCTCTCTCTCTCTCTCTCTCTCTCTCTCTCTCTCTCTTCCTCTTTTTTTCCTTCTATTTTCTCTCTACTTAATTCCTTCTCTCCCTCCCATCTTTTCCCTCCCTCTCTCCTTACTTCTCTCTCTCCCTCCCCACCTCTCTCCCTCCCTCCCCACCTCTCTCCCTCCCTCCCTCCCTCCCTCTCCTCCTGCCTGTACCCTTCACACAGCCAACAGTCAGGCCCGGTCCACTCCCCCAGCAGTCTCGTAGTGAGCAACTCCCCCTCACACACTGCCCTCCTCTCCTCAGGGTGTGTGGGGCTGAGGCACAAGGATGGCCATGGCCCCGGCATACAGGGCAGGCCATCGTCAGGCAGGGCAGAGGCCAGCACAGCGAGGGCGGCCACGGCTGCCCCATCCACACTCCCCCTTCCTGGCCAAGCAGCTCACCTCAAGACTGGACGGGTGAGTGCTGTGTAGTGGAAGTAGTAGTAGTAGTAGTAGTAGTAGTAGTAGTAGTAATAGTAAATTGATTTCTTTTGGCCACTCCTCAACTTTTTTATAGGAGCAGTGATTGGTAGGCTTTTTTTTCATTATTGTTTTCTTTCTTTTGCCCCTAAGCTGTTTCCTTTATTGTAAAAAAAAAAGTAGTAGTAGTAGATGGGATGGCTGAGAGAGAGGGAGAGGAAGGGAAGTAGATTTGGACAAGCTATGGGATGGAAGTGATAACATTGCTGGAGTGATGTCGCTCTACAATAAGATTTAGAATATGTCATGATGCCTTACCTTCAATACAACCCTCTGTACTTCACCACTAGAGTTCAGTCCAGCACAAGATGCCCGTGTTCCATCACTAAGGCTGTGTGTGTGTGTGTGTGTGTGTGTGTGTGTGTGTGTGTGTGTGTGTGTGTAGTAGAGGCATGCTAGCTTCTGAGGACTTCCTAGACCACAACGAAATCATAACTTTAGTGGTGAGGTGCACAGAGTTTTGGTGGCTTGGCTTGTTGTTCTGGAGGCAGTGGATTGTGACATGCTGTAGAGTTGTTATTTAAAACCCAACCCCTTCCTCTGTCATCCCCTTTCCTGCTCCTGCTGCCCCCCACACTCCCTACCCAACCTCCACTCTTTGATACTACTTTCTACTACTATAGTCAATCCAGGAGGAACTGGGAGATGGGGGGTGAGAGGTGCGGGTCAGCCCCGCCCCGCACCTTGCCACACACTCTCAACACTTCTCGCTTCCTCTCATATGTCAGCTATTTACTACCTTTAAATGAATTTAATTAAATAATTGGATAATCCAGTAAGGTCATATAGCGTTGAGATTGTTTCGTTTTTAAGATAATAACAAATATTTTGTATAAATACCACGACACTTGACAGGGTTGTATTCCAACGTTGTCATTCTACACATCCAGGGCCCAGGTCACTTCTCTCAAGGTCATGGAAGGGTCAGATGGTGGGCCCATGGGTGGCCCGCTCCCGCCTCTGCCTCTCCCCTCCCTCCCTCTCCCTGCCTTTCCACGTCCTTGGCTGCACAGCCGCAAGAAAGAACTCATTTACAATGTAAACAAGTACTTTTTAGACGAAAAAACAACAGAGGATTTATCATACCACTCACAAGAGTAACTGCAAGAACAGCAAGAGCCACTAATGTTAGTGAAAGAACTATTGAAAGAGTCTGCGCCAAACTGGATCATGAGTGCATGACAAACAGCTCACCAAGACAGCCTGTATTCTCGTCCCCGAAGAAGAGAGAGAGAGAGAGAGAGAGAGAGAGAGAGAGAGAGAGAGAGAGAGAGAGAGAGAGAGAGAGAGAGAGAGAGAGGAAATGAAGGGAGGGTAATGGTGGTCCACTTAACACCTTGACTCTAATCCCACAATTGGAGACAAGAGATGTGGCAGCGTGGTACGGGAGGAGAGATCCCCGCAGAAACACCCCAATCCACCAGTTCCTCGTGGATTCACTATACTACTACTACTACTACTACTGCCCAAGCTCTCTCTCTCTCACACTCCCTGCCCAGTTCCCTCTCTCTCCCTCCCCTCTTCCCTCTCTCCCTGCCCAGTTCCCTCTCTCCCTCCCCACTTCCCTCTCTCTCCCTCCCTTCCTCCCTCTCTTCCTCCATACTTCACTCCCTCCCTCCCTCCCTACTTTCCATTTTATCTCCCCACTTCTTTCTTTCCTTCCCCATCTCCCTCTCTCCCTCCCCACTTCCTTCTCTCTCCCTCCCTTCCTCTCTCCCTCCCCACTTTCTTCTCTCTCCCTCCCCACTTCCCTCTCTCTCCCCACTTTCTTTTCTCTCCCTCACCTCTCTCCCTCTCCACTTCCCTCTCCCTCTCCACTTCCCTCTCTCCCTCTCCGCTGGATTATGTTTATCCATTAACTTTTTCCTCAACAGTGACTCATTGATGATTACCAGAAAGTTAAAGGTGTAAATGCTCACTTATTCTGCCGTGAGAAACACTCACAAAAGAACAGAATGATGTCGCCGGGCTCAGGTGTTCTCTGCTCTGTGGTTTTAAATGGTGTACATACCTAGTTGTATTTACTTAGTTGTGATATACATGATACACATGGGGTCCTGTCTCCAAATCTCAGTTTATCAAGTTTAGCTTAACCCGTCCGCTTTGATGGTCATGGATTTAGCCTTCACTGGTAGCCTGGTAACATATAGTCCCACGTCTTTCTCTGCCTCTGTGGGGGATAGTGGAGTGTTCCTCATGTGGTATTGGTGTGCTGGATATCCCTTCACTGGTAGCCTGGTAACATATAGTCCCAGGTCTTTCTCTGCCTCTGTGGTGGATAGTGGAGTGTTTCTCATGTGGTATTGGTGTGCTGGATATCCCTTCACTGGTAGCCTGGTAATATATAGTCTCAGGTCTTTCTCTGCCTCTGTGGTGGATAGTGGAGTGTTTCCCATGTGGTATTGGTGTGCTGGATATCCCCTCCCAAGGTGCAGGACTTTACATTTTCTTCATATTGAATTGTAGCAGTCACTTTTTGTCCCATTCCCGTAGCTTGGTGATGTCTTCTGGTAGGAAATCCATAGTCAAGGGGTTAAGGTGTTTTATATTACTCATGACAAATCAGTCAAAATTTTTCAGACACCAGTTAAATGCTATTGGTGAGACACACTACTTTTTTTCAGTTACATTTGCTCTCATGAGTGGTCAAACCTACAAACAGTGATGTGTTCTGTTGAAGGATTACAGATTTTTTTTATGACTGAAGTGGCAGTGGTGCTTGCAGAAACACAAGACTTAACAAACACCCACAAATGTAACCCGTC
Organism: Eriocheir sinensis; assembly: GCF_024679095.1. Lineage (NCBI taxonomy): Eukaryota > Metazoa > Arthropoda > Malacostraca > Decapoda > Varunidae > Eriocheir > Eriocheir sinensis. Next base: position 67,017 of record NW_026110381.1, on the reverse strand, counting down.
CGCTGAGATTGGCACGGATTTTGCCTTAACAAACACCCACAAATGTAACCCATCCACTGAGATTGGCACGGATTTTGCCTTAACAAACACCCACAAATGTAACCCATCCACTGAGATTGGCACGGATTTTGCCTTAACAAACACCCACAAATGTAACCCATCCACTGAGATTGGCACGGATTTTGCCTTAACAAACACCCACAAATGTAACCCATCCACTGAGATTGGCACGGATTTTGCCTTAACAAACACCCACAAATGTAACCCATCCACTGAGATTGGCACGGATTTTGCCTTAACAAACACCCACAAATGTAACCCATCCACTGAGATTGGCACAGATGTCGCCTTCACTGGTAGCCTGGTAACATATACTCCCAAGACTTTCTTTGCCTCTGTAGTGGATAGTGGAGTGTCTCCCATGTGGTATATTGGTGTGCTGGATATCCCCTCCCAAGGTGCAGGACTTTACATTTTTCTTCATTGCATTGTAGCAGCCACATTTTGCTCCCCTCCTGTAGCTTGGTGATGTCTTCTTGTAGGAATTCGCAGTCAAGGAGTTAAGGATAAATTGGAGCAGAGGAGACATGTAGACAGGGCAGTATGAGCACCACTATTCCTGCACAGTGTAGCTTGATCAGCAGAACAAGGCCAGTCAGTACAGTGTTGATTTCAGTCCACCTTTTCAACAGGAGTGTGGAGTACCAGGGTGACCAGGAGCACAGACTGACCAAGGATGGCAGTGGTGTGGGTGGTGGTGGTGGTGGTGGTGGCCAGCCCCTCCATCATCCCCAACGCCTCCTGACTAACCTGCCGCTCGCCCCTCAAGGCATCACTGACCCCACACACGCAGCAGCCAGAAGGAGCAGGCCGGACAGAATCCCCGAGACTCTCCTACTTTGACGGCTGTGATGCGGTGAGAGTCCTGGGTTGTGTCTGTGGGTGTTTCCATGGGTAGTGTTATGAGCCCAGTTATAGCTTTGGCTTTGGTAGAGGTTGTTGTGGGTACTTCCATGGGTAGTGTTATGAGCCCAGTAATAGTTTGACAAGGCTTTGGTAGAGGTTGTTGTGGGTACTTCCATGGGTAGTGTTATGAGCCCAGTAATAGTTTGACAAGGCTTTGGTAGAGGTTGTTGTGTTTGTACTTCCATGGGTAGTGTTATGAGCCTTGTGATAGACTGACAAGACTATCATAGAGGTTGTTGTGGGTACTTTCATGGGTAGTGTTATGAGCCTAGTGATAGTTTGACAAGGCTTCTTCTGTACCATGAACATGAAAAACACCCACAAGAATCAGGTACAGGAGGCCGTGCCCCTAACACATGATGCCTCCCAAAGGAACTGGCGGTGGCTGAGTGCTTAGTGTGGACGATGCGGGTTCGAATCCGCTTCTACCACCTGGGATTTTCCAGTCACTGCCGAGTGGCCTAAGACTACCCACATGTCCTGAAGACCACCCATCAACCCGGACTCTAGAAGAACTGTCCAAGTGAGTCAAGTATGAGCTCCGGGGGGCAGCATGAGCCAAGAACAGATGGCGCCACTATAAACACTTGCCTGCACCACGCCCCCTAGAAAAAGCCCACCGGTGCTATAGGTCAGGACGTAAAAAAAGGGAAAAATGGGATGTGTGCTAAATCAAAATGAACAACTGTCAAGGTAGAGGAGATGAGGAGCAGAAAACCCACTCCTAAGAATTAAATTGTGATGTGAAAATGAACGGCTGTCGAGATGGAGAGAACAGAAAAGCCTCCTTGTTGGTTAGTCAGTCAGTGGCTGGAGCACGCCAGCACCAAAGCCGCAGAGTAGGAGAGTGTGACCACCCTCATCACAGGCTGTTACCTAAAGAGCAATGCAAGATTTAAGTTCAACATTATAAGGAGGTTTTTAACATGAAATGCACAAAATGGAGGCTACAGTACAGGGGAGAGAGTGAGGGTCAGGGAAGAAGGGACAGAGGGAGGGAGGACGGGAAGAATTTGTGTGGGGGGGGAGGGAGAGTGAAGCCCAGTCTCAAGACCATCTAATTGTACAGCTGTTGGGGAATCGCTGTGTTCCAATCTGGCAGACCAGTTTTAACCCCTTGACTATGAATTTCCTACCAGAAGACCTCACCAAGCTACAGGAATGGAACAAAAAGTGGCTGCTACAATTCAGTGAAGAAAAATGTAAAGTCCTGCACCTTGGGAGGGGATATCCAGCACACCAATACCACATGGGAAACACCCCACTATCCACCACAGAGCCAGAGAAAGACCTGGGACTATATGTTACCAGGCTACCAGGGAAGGCCAAATCCGTGTCAATCGCAGCGGACGGGTTAAGGACAGCATCTTGCACCCAGAGCCACAGAATAAGAGAGCACATACCAAAGGAATTGATGCTAAATGGATATCATGGTAAATAAAGGTTATTTTAATGTTATTTCAATGGTATTTACTGGGTGTGAACTGTTGGGAGGGAAGAGAAGCACTGATTACTAGATATATATTTACTGACATGCAGAAACAAGGAAAATTGAGCATATGGTGCTATGGACAAAGAAATGTGGGAATGTTGAAGCAAGGGATTGATGAGGACAAGAACTTGACCCTTAGTGCATGCTGCTCACCCCTCCCTGGCCCTATCCCCCCCTGGCCCAGCCCCCCCCTGGCCTCACCCTGCCCTGGCCCCTCCCCACACTGGCCCTGCCCCAAACTGGCCTCGCCCCATGTTGGCCCTTCCCCACCCTGGCCCCGCCCCACAATTTTACTCACCCACACTTCTGCTCCTAACTGTTTCCATGTTCTCCAGTGACCAAGTGGTGTGTTGGTGCCTACCTCTGGCTGGCCGGCTGTTATGATAGAATTATGAAGAGCAAGCAGACAGCGCTGAAAGAACGGGGAATTCTTCTTCTTCCACAAACAACTGCCAATGAGAGAGTGAAGCGATGAATAACAGGGCACTGAATAACAGGTAGCCACGCCCTGTAGATTTTGTGTGACATTTATAAGAAGAACATAAGAGCATAAGAACATAGGGAGACTGCAAGAGGCTGAATGGCCTACACAGGGCAGCTCCAGATTCCCCCCCACTGCCACCTGTCATCCTCGTCCATGTAGCTATCAAGTCTACTCATAAAACAAGCTGTCATCCCTGCACTCACTAGTATGTGATTGCTGAGTCTATTCCATTCCCCCATCACCCTATTACTAAGCCAAGGCCTGCCTAGTTCCCTCCTAATTCTATACTTTTCTAATTTAAATCCATTACTGTGTGTTCTATCCTGGTGGCAGTGTGGGTTGCCTGCTGCCAGCACGTCATCTGGGAGACACACTCGGGTGGCAGTGTAAGCAGCAAGCCTTCCATTTAGTGAGCCTGTGTTACAAAATCAGCTTAACCTTTAGACGGCTACAGGAACAAAGAAGATGCCATAAAAATTGCATTGGTGTGAAGATCAAACCCCAGGATCACATTAGACTTTCTGTTCAGTATTCAGCCAGTCAGTTTTGTGAGGCAGAAATAAAACAACACTTCAAGATTGCGATTGAATCTATATATAAACAATAGTTAAAACACCCCTTATGTGGTATAACTATACTTGTGCTGCGGTCCAAAGGTCGGCAGTGACTATATATAGACCATTCATTTTGGGGAGCTTTTCTTCTAATACTGCCGCCATCTGAGTTAATCTGCATGATAAACCCACGGATCATTTTTTATAGTACAAACATTCCTATCATTTCTAAAAACAACTTCCAGTGCAGTAAACAATATCTTTTGCCTCTACAGTCATGCCTTGGTTTATGAGTCTAATTCGTTCTGGAATTTTGCTCGCAAATCAAAACACTTGTAAGCCAAAACAAATTTCCCATTGAAACTAATGTGAATCCCATTAAGGTGTCCCATATCCCAAAAAATATTAAAATCAAACTCATTTTACAGGTTATTTTACACAGAATGAAGATAATTTTACAAACAACTTGCAATGATAATCAATATTTTTTATAATATAGTATAATAATATAGCATAATATCTAAATAATACAGTGCTGAAAACACAAAGATCGCACACTGGAGCACAAACGTACGCGGACAGGAGCGCGGTGCTACCCTTGAGAGTGTGCAAAGTGGACTAAGGTGGTGTCACACTGGGCGTTTTCCTCCAGCCCTTGGAGCAAGAAGGAACTGTGGTTGCCTGTACGGTCAACCGGGAGTGAGTTGTTGGTTTGGGTAAATACTCCTGTCCTCCCGTCTCTGAAGCCATGATCGTACCCACAACGGCTTCTTCCTTCCAATAAACTATAGCAACAAGCTTATAGTTTGAGTGGCAAGCACAAGCCACAACAGCTCTTACTTTTGCAAACGGTGCCGTGTAGAGTGGACCGAGAGGAGGAGGACCTAAGAAGCGATACAAAGTGTTACAGGTCCAAAGAAGAAGATGTGAATACAGGGCGACTGGTTTGTTTACGTTGTGGATATGGGCAGCCGATCTTGGTCGTGTGTGACGCACGTCACCTGGTAATCAAGAGTTATCCCCCTTCCTTGAGACTGTTTTCCATCCCCCCTGTGATCCACCAGAGCGCTCTTTCTTGTCCATATAACTAGATGAACCAACACAATTTCTCATTTTGTCACTCATCAAGGACATACGCATTGGTTTAGTCAAAGTTATGAGATCTCCAGTTCATTAGGAACTTTTCTCTAGCTACTTTGCGTCACTGCACGAGACGGAATTTTTCAAGACGTCCTTTTCTCAACAAAATACCGACCGATGGCATCGCTTCACTTTCTTGTTTCTACTGATGACGATGATGTTTTCATACCTACAGTGATGCTTTCAAATGGTCTGTGGTGCAGCAGTAACACAACAGTGACCTCGTGAACTCTGTATGCACTCCCACCTGGCAGGGTTACCCGTAAGAATCTCAGGAAATGGTCATCGCCTTTGGCCTAAGGAGGTGCGGCGCGGTGTGTTTACCTGTGTCGCCAGCCTCGCCGCGGCTTGTGCCACACCCCCGATTCTTGCCAAGAATTGGGGGACTTCTTGAAAATCTGACACACGAGAACAAGAAACGCAAGGATTTCTCAGGATTTGGGAAAGTCTTGAGCGCCAGATAACGGCTTACAGAAGTTGCCTGTTGTGCCTGCCGCCAACGCGGTTGGAGGAAAAAGGCCAAGTGTGATACCAGCTTGAGACCTTATTCCCATTGTTTTCTGCTCTGAGTGCTCTCATCTTGTAGTGAACAACGGAAACCCACGCTCACGTCTCGACATGTACGAACAGGATGCTCGCACGCCAAGTCACCGCTCGTAAACCAAGACATTTTTGTGATTTTCTTTTGCTCATAAATCAAAACGCTCATAAAGTAAGGCACTCGTAAACCAAGGTGTGACTGTGTTTGGTAGTTCCTCGCTCCTCTTGTCATTATTATCTTAGAGATGAATCATATTTGCCGGCGCTGAAGGTGTCCTTTCTTTCTTAAAATAAGACTTGAAAAATTAGCATGCTGTGCACCATTACAAGCTTGTCATGCTGGTGGTGAGGCTGACCCTGATTGTGCACCCCACAGGAGAGGCTGAAGGCGCAGTGCAGGGGTGTGGTGGTGCCCTCAGAGTGGATTCTGTCCGGGCAGGCGGTGCACCCCAGGCCACACCCCAAGAACGTCAGGTGAGTAGCAGGGACACACACACACACACACACACACACACACACACACACACACACACACACACACACACACATTGTTAAGTGGGAGTGACAATCTAACCATGATGGGGTTTTCAATTGCAAAGAGGCATGTTGGGAGGAGTGGACATCAGAGGAAGGTGAAACTCTATGAAACTCTTTATTATACCTGCATGGGGAAATAGCTGCTGAGGATAGGCAATGGACAACACTTATGCAATGGATCAAGGAGAACACACACACACACACACACACACACACACACACACACACACACACACAGACACATACACACACACACACAGACACAGACACACACAGACACACACACACACACACACACTCCTCCTCCTCCTCCTAAGACAAACAAGCAAAAATCTTCAGTTTCCTCCCAAGTGGATGTACCGTCAGGTGTGATCCAACAGGACGAATTGGGTGTGGCAATGAAGAAAATACTATACGTTATTGAGCATCAAGATGTTGGATTTCTCAAATTTGACATCTCTAGGAAAGTGACTATATCAGATGCATTGCAGACAGAAATTTTAATGAGAGGCTCAAGTTTTTTCCAGTATATGTCCGGGGCTTTTGCAGTTAAAAACAAGCGGTCAATGACTACAGCATGGTTCAAAAACACCTTGTTAACGACTTTTAAGCGTCATTTTTAACGTGGTTAATGTAACGTGTTATGTTTAAGTTTAAGGTGCGAACTGCTGTCTCACGTCAGGTCCGGTGTACCGTTGCCTGCGTTCTCCAGTTGACTGAAGTGGTTGAGACAACACAATAGCCTTTTAGTTAAGTTATGTGTGGCCGAGCGGTAGCCGTTATAAGTTCACTTTAGTTCTCTCTCTCAGGTTAATACAAATACCAAATATATATAACTATATTAACAGTTGTACTACATAAGGTTTACAGTTTACGTGAGCGAGACGCACGAAATCAGAGACAGCCACACCGCTGCAGGGCGCGGGGCGGCAGAGCACCGCTCGCCTGCCCGTCACCCGTCTTCTCTCCCTTCTCCGCGTTGTTCGCCCGTTTTATTTGCTTGTAGTTCGTCCGGAAGGGTGTGGGTTCCGGTTGATGACTGTTGATGAAAGTCATCATTTGCTGATCCTAGTGTCAGTTCACCACAGCTTCCCACGGCCAAAAGCACGACGTGTTGTTAGACATCCTGTTGTGCGACACCGACCGAGTGTCGCCACACGTACAGTCATACATACACATGTACATTATAATATACACATTACATCGCTCGGTTCTCTAAAAGTCGCGACCTCGCGACTCACCCGACCTTTAAAAGCAGTGTACCTACCCATGTTACAGTCGCACAATGTGTACTAGTTAAACGAGGTCCTGTTATTGCATTAAAAAAATATATATACAAGTCAGAGCCCGCCTAACGATACAGCATCGGGAAATGCCAATGATAATTAAAAATAATCATGGAAGTAACAAGAAATGGGCAAAGTACATACAGGGCGAGGTAAACTTGGCAAGAGTCGTGGACATGGAAGCTCAGTAGTATTCCGAGAAAACAAAATAATAGCTCGAAAAATTATTTACATGATACATCCTAGAAAAATTAAATTGACTAAACTGTCATTAGGACACATGGTAATGGAGCTGCTTGGAATAGTAAAACGACAAAGGAACAATCCTTGAAGAAGATCTGCTACACACTGAGCCTTCGAGTCACACCTGGACACAAAACTGTCGCAGAGAAACACTCATCCGTTGCGTGACAATTAATTGCCAGTGTCGTTACCCTCGGCACGCCTTCGAGACGGGTGGGGTTTGCAACAATAGATAAGGTTGTGTGAAAAGAGGTAATGTTATCCGTAGAGTCTCCTAATAGTTACAATGTGATAACAAGGACAAGTCTGGAGAACCTTAGAAGCATCGGCAGTCAGCACCACTAACTCCTAATACTCCGTTTTACAGGTCTACAGTACTATAAAAGAAAATCCTGTCACTAAGTTGTGAAATCACTGTTGTAACAAATCTCACTGAAATATACAATTCCAGCATAATTGATTAAAGTAATTCCAGCATTAATAAACATCAAATGACAAAGACAAATTTCCACCTATCCCTCGATCGTAACGAACGTGGATGACTGACATCTGTGACGCCAAAAATAATTCCCGTAACGGGTAACAGTGGTATGTCAAGTAAGGGTAAGTAAGACTTGTCTGCTTACTTCCAAAGCTTACAGATATTCACATGCTGGTTACGATAAAAGTTAGGGACAGCATCTGCTCAAGTTAAGTCTGTCAGTGCAGAGAAAAAGTATGTTTTAAGCAGAAGCACATGAGGTTCAAGGTTAAATTGTGCATATCCCTATGTTAGTCTACACCCTCGGTTATTACGGGTCCAATTAAATTAAGAAGACTGACTGCCTTGCATCAACTCAGCAATAAAAGAAAATAGTGGGTTAGAGTGAAAAGTATTACTCAAGCACTCCCCTCGCATGAAAAAGATGCAGGCAAAAGCATAGGAACCAAACATAAATTAGTAGATGCGAGGATGCAGGTTATAGTCGTGTGGTGGAAAGATACACAAAGCAGCGTCAGGCTGAACCTCAAGCCGGCGCTAGTCTTTGGAGACGATCACTCTGCACCATTCTGTGCAAAAAAAAAATCGTAAAGCTCAAATTTCCAACCACCAATTTATCTGACTATTTCTGCCTAAACCACGGGTAAAAGAACACACCAAGGAATTTTTGATTACCGCTGGTGACACCCAAAAAGGTTTAGGTCAGAGGGTCGCGAAGGCCCCCCTCCCCGACGAACGTGTCGACGGGAAACGAAGCTTCAAAAAGGACCCAAAATTACTTTAAATGCCATAAAAGTTGGCTGATAAAACCGTGTAGGTTGCCAGTGGGGCTGTAGTCAAGGGATACTGCACTCTTTCGAAGAGGAACTTTAAGGACAATCATGTACATAAGGAACTCTAGTAATAATCTAGCATTAGCTACAGAAATGGTTTCTCCATCTGTCTAGTTTTCCTGTTTAAAACACGAGATCAAATCAGTAGATAGCCTATAGGCGTCCACTTGCCTATTAAAAAGGCCACTCATTTGCACAGTGTCCACAGCAAAATATACACCCTTTATGAGGCCGTGTTGCCCATCTTCCCCAAATGTTTAAAGAAAAAGTGACCGAAACGCATCATAATCCTTCCGTCCAGTGAACGCGCTCCTGTTTATGAGGGCCGGCGTTCCCGTTCCCGGGATTGACCTTCGAGCGGCTGAGAGATATTTTATCTCCCGGATTTGACACGAATGAAATGTCCATGACAATCTCACTTTGAAACAAGAAGTCCCTGGCAGAACAATCTGCCTCCCTTGCTACCCTGCGAAAGGCCTAACTGCTGTTGCTGTTAGCGGGTGATTAGGGGCAGAAGCCATTGTGGGATTAGTAAGGTAAGTAAAGACCTCTTGGTTGCACATGCAGCGTAGGAGGAGCAAGCACCCTTTGAAGACTGCTACACTCCTTACATGAGAACAGTTACCGTTATCCTTGACGGCACTGTTCTTTCTCTCAACCCACCCCTCATAGTCCTCGGGTCAGGTTTCTCTGCCATTAAAAAGAGTTACTAGTAAAATGAGGAGTAAAATGGTAAAAGAGAAAAAAATATTGCTGCAAAAATAAGTAAAGTAATAATCATTCACCGCTAAGTATGCTCACTCCTCCCCGATGCTTTTAAAATGCATAATAAAAGAGGAAAAAGAATAATGAGTGAGGCTTAGCAAGACAAAACGTCTCCACTGTGCAATAAAACACACAAAAGAAAGGAGAAAAGAAAATGAATGATTATACATAAAATGCGTAACAATGTTACTCAAGAAAAATATTAAACATCCACACGCCAGAAAAATCAACAGCTGAAAAATCTAATAGATTAGATGCGGCCCCACACGCCTAAACACGTGAACATAATAATAGTAATGCACCTGAAATAATGTTGCAAGTGCTGTAATTACTGAAACCGTATCAATGAGTGTCAGCTATAATGTGTTAAAAACCTCGAAGACAGCAGCTCGATGCCCCACTACTCAGCACGCTCGCGTCCTTCGCCTCGCCGGTGGCAAGGGCAGGGCTGCAGGGGTGGCAGGGTCTGCCGTCCCCCGTCTGGTAGCGGTGGTGGGAGGGGCGGCGGGCAGACAATATACGCCCACCAGTCACCCTCAAAGGTCCGAGTTGCCTGGCGAAGATAAGTGCGCACCTACGACGAGTTGTGTCGCAGGAAGAAACAAATGCCTGGACACCTCCAAGGAAACTTGGTTGTGTGGAGGTGCGAGGCGGGGCGCGCGGGCTGTGTGGAGGTGCGGGGCGGGGCGGGGTGTGCTCTCGGGTGCGGCTGTGTGCTGACTCGACTCACTGGGGCAGGAAAAGCCGCGCGCTGAGGTCAGCGTTTGCTGGCTGTGTCCGATACCGTTCACTGCCCCCACACACTGTCACTGAAGCTAAGTTTGAGAGAGAGATATAACAATTCGGAGTAGTTCGTAACCACGCTGCACATCATTTATGTTAACGACTTTTAAGCGTCATTTTTAACGTGGTTAATGTAACGTGTTATGTTTAAGTTTAAGGCGCGAACTGCTGTCTCACGTCAGGTCCGGTGTACCGTTGCCTGCGTTCTCCAGTTGACTGAAGTGGTTGAGACAACACAATAGCCTTTTAGTTAAGTTATGTGTGGCCGAGCGGTAGCCGTTATAAGTTCACTTTAGTTCACTTTAGTTCTCTCTCTCAGGTTAATACAAATACCAAATATATATAACTATATTAACAGTTGTACTACATAAGGTTTACAGTTTACGTGAGCGAGACGCACGAAATCAGAGACAGCCACACCGCTGCAGGGCGCGGGGCGGCAGAGCACCGCTCGCCTGCCCGTCACCCGTCTTCTCTCCCTTCTCCGCGTTGTTCGCTCGTTTTATTTGCTTGTAGTTCGTCCGGAAGGGTGTGGGTTCCGGTTGATGACTGTTGATGAAAGTCATCATTTGCTGATCCTAGTGTCAGTTCATCACAGCTTCCCACGGCCAAAAGCACGACGTGTTGTTAGACATCCTGTTGTGCGACACCGACCGGGTGTCGCCACACGTACAGTCATACATACACATGTACATTATAATATACACATTACATCCTTGGCAAAGGAAAAGGAGAAGTGCTTTGGTCTTGGTTAGTCTATTTAGCTGTCAAAAGTGCAGTGTTTTGCTTCTCATGCCTACTGTTTCCGACGACAGAGACTGCCAGCCACTGTTCTTCACTAGAGCTAGAGGGAGGTTTTAGCAGCTGGAAAAAGCCAGAAAAAATCATTGCACATGAAAATAGTCAGAGACATTGTGATTCTTTCACAAGATGGAAGGAAATGGAAAGGCGCCTTGTTGAAAAGGAAGGACTAATTGACAAACAGCTTCAAGGGCACATTGCCACAGAGAAGGAATAGTGGCGACAAACCCTCAAGATAATTCTGCACTGTATTAGATATCTGTCCAAACAAAATTTAGCACTGAGAGGTCACAGAAAGAATATAACCTGCACTGAAACAGATGAAAATAGTATTGGAAATTTCAGAGGCCTTTTAAAACTAATTGCAGAGTTTGATCCTGTCATGAAAAACCATCTGGACTATGTCTGTCAAAATCCAAGGTCCCCTTCATATTTGTCTGCTGAAGTCCACAATGAATTCATCCAGATTATTGCATCTACTGCTGGGAGCACTTTACCGAGTGACATCCGAAGAGCTGAGCACTACGGTATAATGCTTGATTCAACTCCAGATGCTGCACACAGGGAACAAATGTCAGAGATCATAAGATATGCAGAGATAAACTATGAAGAAAAAACAGTTTGTGTGAAAGAAAGTTTCCTTGGACTTATTCAAGTACACCAAAAGGATGCAGCAAGTACTGTAAATGTAACAATGCAGCAGCTGGAGAAAGTTCACTTGCCTTTTGAAGACTCTCGTTCTCAGTGTCATGACTATGCTGCTGTCATGTCTGGACACAAATAAGGAGTACAACAAAGACTTGTTACAGTGAACCCTAAAGCAATATATGTGAACTGTGACAACCACTCATTAAATTTGGCTGGGGTTCATTCCGCTAGTCATGAGGTGGTGATGGTCACATTTTCTGGAACTGTGCAGGCAGTGTATGTTTTCTTTTCAAGGTCGACCTATCGATGGGAGACACTGAAGAAGAATTTGCCTATATCTGTGAAAGCTGAATCTGAAATACGCTGATGCAGCTGATGCAGTTCGACCCATACATGAAAATGCGAGGGATTTGGTCCAACTTTTAGAGACAATCGGAAGTGATTTGAAGGAGACAACAAATACCAGAAGTGAAGCAACACAGCTGTTGAGCAGAATTTTGGCATCTGATTTCTTTGCTGCACTAAGTTTCTGGAACATTTTACTTACCAAGATTGACAGAGTCCAGAAGCGACTGCAGGATCCAAAAATGAATTTCCATGAGGCAGCACAAGATATCCAGGCGTTGCAAGTTTATTTCCTTGCTAATCGCGGGGAAATCTGCCAGACATCTATCAAAAAAGCAAAGGAGCTCTGTCATGCTTGGGATGTAAGAATTGACAGACGACGTAGAGTGAAGAAAAAATTGCCTGGTGAAACTGGTGGTGATGCAGACCTCTCAGCAGAAAATGAGATGCAACGGCTGCTAAAAGGTACTATTGACAGAATGCATAATGAAATGGGCGAACGGTTCATCAGATTGCGTAACTTGGATTCAAAGTTTGGCTTTCTTTTGGATATTAAGGAGTTGCTATCTACAACCAATGAAGCATACGTCACAGAAAGGTGCATTGATGTGGCAAGTTTCTGTGACACTGACTTAGATGGCTTGGAACTGTTCAGTGAAATTGTAGATTGCAGAATGCTGCTTAAGACACGAGATGATGTTCTGATCACTAACACACAGGAATTACTTTGTCATTGTACAATATGGGGATGAAAGTGTTCTCCCAAACCTTCGGGTTGGCCTTAGATACTGCTGACCATTGCAGTATTAATTGCTAGTTGTGAGCGATCATTTAGTAAATTGAAACTTATCTTGTCGTACCTTGGAACGTCTATGGGGCAAGAAAGGTTGTCGGCCTTAACTCTACTAAGTGTAGAGCAAGGGATCGCAGACAAAATAAACTTTGATGACATGATGGATAAATTTTCAGCTGTAAAAGCTAGAAAGATGAATACATTGTATCGTGCATCAATACTTGATATCCTTCAATTCATTGTCAACCCTTTTCTTTGGTTTGGTTTTCTATTATCAATATCTGTCTAATTACCTTTACCCTCTAATAGCTTTATACCGTTTTATTTCCTTGCATATTGTTGACCCTAAGCATCCAGCACTTTAATCTTTTTGTGTTCATTAGTTTGCCACATGCTAAAACATTCTCTAAAGAAAAGTAAGGTTTATAATTAGTGAACTAACTCATCTTTGTTCTTATCAGATTTCTTTCCAGGCATTATAACTATTCAGTCTTTACCACAAAATCCATTTTTTTCTAATATTAACTTCTATACTGGCAACAATTTGTACATTTTCATGATTTTCTTAGCCCCTGTTTTACTAAAGTTTATCTCCTATTTTAGTCATATCTGTTTAATTTGCCATTTTCTTTGGTTATTAAGAGTTACTGGCTGCTGTGATGCCTTACTATAGTCTACATCTTATTTATCTTATCAACATTTTGGAATTTATTTATGAGGGCTAATAATTAATTAATTATATCTATTATTAATAAAATAAACTATTTTAGTTTGCGAATTCGGTTTGTGTTTTATCATTCCAGAATATTATTATGCAAATTAGAATGCTTTGTTTTCAACACAGTATATCTGAAATAATAAAGGCCAACATTTCCTGCCAAGATTAGTACACTCAAATGAAAAGAGCCCTTCACCCCTTTGGGGGCGCCATAATAGACTTTGCCCCCGGGCGCCAACAACCCCACGACGCCACTGACAGAGCCACAGGGATAGGAGACTTTGGCCACCTCCATTCCCCCCCATTCCTTCCCTCCCTCCCAAGAGAATATAAAGGAAAGGGAGTAAGGGGAAAGTAAGGAAGAAAGGGAAGGGAGGAAGGGGACGAGAGAGAGAGAGGTGATTTAAAGGAAGGAAGAGGAAGGGGAAGAGAGAGAAGGGAAATGAAGGGAAGGAAGGACAAGGAGAGAGAGAGAGAGAGAGAGAGAGAGAGAGAGAGAGAGAGAGAGAGAGAGAGAGAGAGAGAAGAGAGTGATGGGCGGGGCAGAGAGAGAGAAGGGGAGCGACGGGGAGGAAGGAACAGGAAGGAAAAGAGAGAGACGGGGATGAAAAGTGATGGACAGGGAAGGAAGGAAAAGGAAGAGTAGAAAATAAAGGAGGAAGGAAGAGGAAGGGAAAACAGAGATAAGAGGGGACAAGAAGTGTTGGAAAGGGAAGAGGGGGAGCCATACATCCTTTCCCTCACCAAACCACATTCTCACACCTCGGCACTTTCCAGGAATTTGGAGGAGTACAAGTTGAAGGAACGGTGCGCCGACGGAACCATTGTAGCCGTGCCGTGCGCCCTGCCAGACAACACCAACACCAACACCACTGCAGGGAAAAAGAAGAAAAAGAAATGTGTGGTGTGTGTGTCTCAGGCTGGGAAGGAAGACGCCACATTATCACACCAGGAGGAATCGCTCAATAGCCTTCAGAACGATGGTGTCAGTGAGGGCTCAAGGACAAAGAGGCGAGGTGTGGTGTGTGTGTGTCTCAGGCTGGGAAGGTAGACAGTGTATTATCACACCAGGAGGAATCACCCACTGGCCTTCAGAACGGTGGTGTCAGTGAGGGTTCAAGGACAAAGAGAAGGAGAGGTGAGGTGTGTGTGTCTCAGGCTGGGGAGGAAGAGGAAGGAACTATACAGGAGAAGCAGGAGGAAGCATTTAATGGCCTCACGAATGGTGGTTCTGGCTCAAGTACCGACGTGAGGAAGCAGAGGAAGCAAACTCGAAGGAGAGGAAAGAAGAAGAAGTTGAAGGGAGGCGATGAAGTGGCTGTACCTTAGAGGAAGAACAGGGATGAATAGAACATGAAAAAACACTAGTTACCCCTCACAATGGCAGCGTTGACTCAAGTACTGACGTGAGGAAACAGGAAGCAAACCCAAAGGAGAGGGAAGAAGTTGAAGGGAGGCGATGAAGTGGCCGTAACTTAGAGGAAGAACAGGGACAGATAGAACATGAAAAAACACTAGTTACCCCTCACAATGGCAGCGTTGACTCAGGTACTGACATGAGGAAGCAAACCGGAAGGAGAAGGAAGAAAAAGTTGAAGGAAGGCAATGAAGTGGCCGTACCTTTGAGGAAGAACGTGGATGGATACAACATAAAAAAAAAAAACACTAGTTACCCCTCACAGTGGCAGTGTTGGCTCAAGTATTGACGTGAGGAAACAAACCCGAAGGAGAGGGAAGAAGAAGAAGTTGAAGGGAGGCGATGAAGTGGCGGTACCTTAGAGGAAGAACAGGGACAGATAGAACATGAAGGAAGAAGAAAACACTAGTTACCCCTCACAGTGACAGCACTAGTGAAAGGAAGAGAAAGAAGGTGGAACAGGGAGTTATGTGGCTTGTGTGTGTTGAACTTAAGAAGGCACACACTGCAGGGTTTGAACAGGAAGAAATGCTTGCCTCACAATGACAGCACTAGTGAAAGGAAGAGAAAGAAGACAAAACAGAGGGAGTGTAGTGTGGCTTGTGTGTGTTGAACTTAAGAAGGGACACACTGCAGGGTTTGAACAGGAAGAAACGCTTACCTCACAATGACAGCACTAGTGAAAGGAAGAGAAAGAAGACAAAACAGAGGGAGTGTAGTGTGGCTTGTGTGTGTTGAGCTTAGAAGGAAGACACTGCAGGTTTGAACAAAGAAAAACACTTACTGACGATGGCTGAGTGGTCGGTGCCTGGATGCCATGACCCCAAGGACCCAGGCTCAATTCCCTCCGCAAGACACTGACAATTCTTAACCATCGGCGAGTGGTGGAATATTACCCACATGCTGCCCAGGTCTTCAATCAACCTTGACTTCAGCGACTTAGGTCAAGAGGAGCACCGGGGGGCAGCATGGGCCAAGCAGAGTCATACATCACAGCAGCCACTATAAATTAAATTTGCCTGTGCCACGAACGGACTGGGGTCTTCCAAGTGGTCCCTCGAGAGAGTCTACTGGTGCTATAGGCAGAGGAGAAGGAAGAGGAAAAATGAAAAGAGGAAGAATTCTGTGGCACTGGTGAAGGAGCAGGAGGAGGAAGAGGATAAAAATGGTGAAGGAGCAGAAGGAGGAAGAGGATAAAAATGGTGAAGGAGCAGAAGGAGGAAGAGGATAAAAATGAAAGATAAAGAAATCTGCAGCTACAATGGAAGAGAGAAAACACAGAAAAAGAGACACATGAAGAGACTGAAGGAAAGGGAATGGACAGTTACGACAAGAAGAAGCACTTAATAGTCCTTATAATGGTGGCACTGCTGAAGGAGAAGAAGAAGGAAGAGGAAGAAAGGAAAGAGAAGGAAATATGTACCTTGTGATTTTGGGCTGTGAAGAAGCTGGAGGAAGGCAAGGTAATGGCAGGACCTTGAGGGAAGAGAACAGACAGTCAATTACAAGAAGAAGAAGCACTTACTAATCTACAGAATGGTGGCACTGCTGAAGGAGAAGAAGGAAGAGGAAAAATAAAAGAGAGAAATCTGTGCCTTGTGATTTTGGGCCGTGAAGAAGCTGAAGGAAGGCAAAGTAATGGAGGGAAGAGAACAAACAGTCAATTACAACAAGAAGAAGCACTTTACTAATCTACAGAATGGTGGCACTGCTGAAGGAGAACACAAAAGAACACAAAGGAAGAACAAACAACAGCAGACCTGCTGGTCCTTACGAGGCTGTTTGTGACAAGCTACACTAACCATCTAATCAAAGGTGGAAGATGAAGGACAGCAAAGGCGAAGGCTCCTCCCCACCCCCCATCCCTCCAGCCAAAGCTGGCAGGAAAGGAAAAAGAAACATGCAGCATGGAAAAACTGCATGGAAATTATGTAGGAAAGAGGAAAGAACTACCATTACTGCTACCACAAACCGGGCGATAAAAGCGGACAAGGACAAGAGGATAGAAGGAAGAAGAGGAAAAAGGAAAGAGAAAGAAATCTGTGCCTTGTGAATTTTATGCTGTGACAGTTACAATAGGAATTACACTTACTCTCCTTCACAGTGCTGGCATGTGCTCAAATTATGACACACAAAGGAAACAGTCGCCTTCACCATTACTCTTTCCTTCCTCTCCACTCTTACAAACACTTCTCCCTCTCCCTCCCTCCCAGCCAAACACTGTCATGGAGCCATCTGGTCCCATAAAGCACTAGTGGAAACAATCGCCTTCACCATTACTTTTTCCTGTCTCTCCACTCTTACAAACACTTCTCCCTCCCAGCCAAACACTGTCATGGAGCCATCTGGTCCCATAAAGCACTAGTGGAAACAGTCGCCTTCACCATTACTTTTCCTTCCTCTCCACTCTTACAAACACTTTCCTCTCCCTCCCTCCCAGCCAAACACTGTCATGGAGCCATCTGGTCCCATAAAGCACTAGTGGAAACAGTCCCTTCACCATTACTTTTCCTTCCTCTCCACTCTTACAAACACTTCTCCCTCCCAGCCAAACACTGTCATGGAGCCATCTGGTCCCATAAAGCACTAGTGGAAACAGTCGCCTTCACCATTACTTTTTCCTGTCTCTCCACTCTTACAAACACTTCTCCCTCCCAGCCAAACACTGTCATGGAGCCATCTGGTCCCATAAAGCACTAGTATTTTTAGAATGGCAAAAACATGTATAATGAGCTCACAGCGAAACAGTGCGCGACTTTTTTGTATACTTGGACTTTGTGTCGCGGCAGAAAACAAACATGATATACAGAGAGAAAGCAGGCCTACCGGCCTCTTGCAGACTCCTGCGTTCTTATGTTCAAACAGACAACATGGAAGGAAGGCGATGAAAGGCGGTCACCTCAACTTGACAGGGGTGGAAGGAAGTGTGAGAGGTGAAGAAGGAAGGAGAAAGAGAACATCCCATCACACTGCCCCTCACAACACTGGTGCTAAGAAAAGACAAAGAAGAAAAGTAAAATAAGGAAGGGTGTAGCTTGTGGCTCTCAGGAATGTTAATTAGGCTGTGACACTTGCAATAGAAAACACTTTAGTGGTGGCGTGGACTCAAGTTCTGACTCACACGAAGAACAGCTGAAACAAATGTGAAATAAAGTGTGTGTGTGTGTGTGTGTGTGTGTGTGTGTGTGTGTGTGTGTGTGTGTGTGTGTGTGTGTGTGTGCCTATTTGAAGTATACAGGGCCTCAGCTCAAGCATGGTCAGTCCTGTCTCCCAATCTATATTTGTCTAGCTTTTTCTTCATTTTCTGGTCACTGCCCGCCTCAACAAGGTCTTTGCTTCGTCCATTCCATGTATCCACACTCCTGTATGGAAAACTGCATGTCTTTCAAACAAGTCCCCTTTCTCAATTTCTTGCTGTGTCCTCTTAGTTGCCTCCTCCCTTCCATCGCGATTAAGTCATTTATATCCAACACTTCCATGCCACTCGTATTCTCATAAAAATTACATCTCATCCCTTCTCCATCTTCATACAAGACTAACCATCATATTTTTGTAACATTTCGGCGCCCAGGCACACAGATTCAACAAGGCTTTCGTATGAGTTGTAGGAGGCATTTCCAGGGATAGTTTCATGGCCCTGGTGGTAGTTTGACCCTTCTTCTGTAACAGGAACTTGAAATGCCACCCTTTAGAGCCCGACTGATCTCCTTTTATGCCTTTGGAAATAGTTGATGTGAGGTGTTTGAGAATACCAACCCTCTTAGTATCTCCATCTCTCCAGTGCTTTCATCTCCTTTATGACAATCTTCTCTCACTTAAAAACTAATTCTCATCCTTCTCCAGTTTCCTATAAGACTTAGTGTAGCTCTTTGATCTCATTGTAATGAACTCCATCTCTTTGATCCTTTCCTCTCTTCCTTCTCATGTTCTTTTGGGTTCTCTTTAGAGGGAGAATTAAAGGTTGGAAGCTGGACTCTGAACTCAGACTCTCAGAGCTCAGCATTCACCACTTCCAGCCGTTGTGTAATATAGTGGTATTTGTAGTAGTAGTAGTAATAGTAGAATCAGGTCCTCTGCATGCTTCTAATATATTCCAAATTTCTTCTTTTCTCTTATTTTTACATCATATTTCTCTCTCCTCTGTGCCGGCTCCATTCAAACAAGACTTTCTGTATCTCCATATTTATTCAGTTAACTTACATTGTGTTTACATTAATGCAAGAGAGAGAGAGAGAGATTATTTATGTGTTGGGGGGTCTTGTGTCTGTGGGCTTTGTAAACATACTGTGGGGTGACATCCTGTGGGGCCTGTGGCTGAGAGAGAGAGAGAGAGAGAGAGAGAGAGAGAGAGAGAGAGAGAGAGAGAGAGAGAGAGATGTCACTCAGCATTGCCCTGTCACTATCAGGCTGCTCCTAACGTGCCACTCACTGGAGGTCACTGATCAGGTGTGTGCAGCCAGGCTTGGGCGCCAGATTTGACCCAATGTGGACAAATTTCCCACGTCCACACATGAGGTCAATCTGCCGCCCATGCCTGGCTGCAGACACCCACCCTAATCAGTGCGCTGTTAACACGTCCGCTGCGATTGGCACAGATTTGGCTTTCACTAGTAGCCTGATAACATATACTCCCAGGTCTTTCTCTGCCTCTGTGGTGGATAGTGGAGTGTTTCCCATGTGGCTTCCCATGTGGCATTGGTATGCTGGATATCCCCTCCCAAGGTGCAGTACTTTACATTTTTCTTCATTGAATTGCAGCAGCCACTTTTTGTTCCATTCCTGTTCCTAAGTGATGTCTTCTTTTAGGAAATCCGCAGTCAAGGGGTTAACGGTGACAGCATCGTCTTAGTGCCAGCCAGACAGTGACAGTTCCCAGGGCAGCCAAACAGTGACAAACTGCTGTGGGAAGCTTTAAAATTGGAGCATCAGGAATGAGAGCATTTCAAGCTTACGACACATATCCCTTACATCAAATCAAAATATATGAGTATTTCCATGAGAGAGAGAGAGAGAGAGAGAGAGAGAGAGAGAGAGAGAGAGAGAGAGAGAGAGAGAGAGAGAGAGAGAGAGAGAGAGAGAGAGAGAGAGAGAGAGATTCCTTTTCCCAACTCAGACTTTGGTGAAGAGATTAAATTTGTATTAGTATTAAGTAAATAAATAAATGATAGAAAAAAATGGCTTGAGTCTAGCCCCCTGAGAGAAAGAGAGAGAATGTTGTGCTTGCCACTCATCTTTTTCTTGTATATTTGAATTCGTGAAGCATCAGTGACGCGGCAATAACAGTTTAAAATCTCAAAGTGTGTACCTCACAGTGCTGTGGGATGGACCTTGCAATAAAAGTTGGGGCAGCACATCAACTGAGTCCCTTATGAGCAGCTCCTCCTCCTCCTACTTATCCTCCTGTATAATATGGAAGCAGAAGGAAGTGTAAATGAAAGTAAAGGAGTGTATTGAACAAGTGCATTAGTCTCATCATCAGTCATCATTCCCTCAATGTCCACACTGCTAGGCTGGGACGTCAGGTGTAGTGCCGCAGAATTGGCCCCTGGCACGATGGTTGAGTTCGCTTGCTGCCCTGGCTTGTACTCTGAAGGCCCGGGTTCCCTCAGTGCACGTACGAGACTAGTGAAACATTATTATTATTGTTATTAGTATTATCATGGAAATACACAAGAATGACAAAACTAATGCATCTGTTCAATATACACTCATACCTTAATATACTTTCTCTTGCATGCAAATTATAGGGGAAGGAGAAGGGAAGATTTAGAAGAGGAAAAATAGGAGGAGGAGGAACTAAGGAAAAATATTATAGATGAGGATTTGTAGGAGAGGAACAAAGGAAAAAAACATAGAAAATAAGAAAGAGGAGGAGGAGGAGGAACAGAAAAGGAGGTGTAGTGAAAACTGTGAAAAGAGAAATATAAGAAAGACGTAAGTTTAGAAGAGGAGGAGGAGGAGGAACAGAGGAAGAAAATTATAGCTAGAGGAGGATCCGTAAGAGGAGAAATGACGGACGAAAATAAATGATGGAAATAGAGAAAACAAGGAAGAGGAGAAGGAGGAGGAGGAAGAGAAGTATAAGAAAGACATAAGATTACAAGAGGAGAAGAGGAGGAGGAGGAGGACAAGTAGGAGAAGAAACGAAGGATAAAATTAAGGAAGGAAATAGAGAAAAGAAGGAGGAGGAGGAGGAGGAAGAGAAGTATAAGAAAGACATAAGATTACAAGAGGAGAAGAGGAGGAGGAGGAGGAGGAGGAGAACAAGTAGGAGGAGAAACGAAGGAAGAAAACTAACGATGGAGATATAGAAAAAAAAGGAGGAGGAGGAAGAGAAATGAAGATGGAATGAAAAACGGAGAAAAGGAAAAATATATAAAAAAACTGAGAAGAAGAAATAATAAGCAGGAGAATAAAGGAAGAAAGGGCAGAAAGGGGGAGAGAGGAAGGAAGAGGAGAAGTAGAAAGGAAAAAGACAAAATTATAGAAAACGAATCCTAGGAGAGGAAGAGGAGGGGTCAAAGAAGGATGAGGAGGAGAAGGAGCAAAGGAAGAAAAGTAAGAAAGGAAAGAGGAAGGAGGAGGAGGAGGACGAGGAGGAAAAAGTAGAAAGGAAAGAGAGATAAATGAGATAAAAATGAATCCTATAGGAAGAGGAGAGGGAGGGGAAGCGATAAAGAAGGAGGAGGAGGAGGAGAAGGATAAAGAATGACATATATCAGAAAGGAAGAAAAATAAAGGAAAGAAGAAGTAAATGACAAAATAATATAGGAAGAAAAGAAGAAGTAGAAGAAAAAGACAAAGAAGAAGAGGAGAAGAAAATATATATTAGGAAGGAGGAAAACGCAAAGAGAAGGAGAGAGAAGATATAGTAAAAGAGGAGGAGGAGGAGGAGGAGGAGGAAGCTCTTGCTATTATAAATCTTGCAAACTACTACTATTATTACTACTACTACTACTACTACTACTACTACTACTACTATTATTACTACCACTACTGCTACTATTACTACCACTACCACATGCATTTCACTAGAGTAAGGTCTGTGGTGGTGCTGTGGTGGTTCTGCTGCTGGTATCTCATTCCCTCCCTTATTCTTGTTGTGGTTCTGTTGTCTCATTCGACCATCCTTGCTGTGGTTCCAATGCACATTCATTCATTCTATTCCCGTCACTGCCTGTTGCTTGCCGCCCGCCTCGCCTGTGAATGGAAGAATGTGTGAACCATCTGTATGTCATGGGAAGAATGTGTGAACCATCTGTATGCTACGGGAAGAATGTGTGAACCATCTGTATGTTACGGGAGGGAAGAATGTGTGAACCATCTGTATGTTACGGGAAGAATGTGTGAACCATCTGTATGTTACGGGAGGGAAGAATGTGTGAACCATCTGTATGTTACGGGAGGGAAGAATGTGTGAACCATCTGTATGTTACGGGGAGAATGTGTGAACCATCTGTATGTTACGGGGAGAATGTGTGAACCATCTGTATGTTACGGGAGGGAAGAGTGTGTGAACCATCTGTATGTTACGGGGAGAATGTGTGAACCATCTGTATGTTACGGGGAGAATGTGTGAACCATCTGTATGTTACGGGGAGAATGTGTGAACCATCTGTATGTTACGGGGAGAATGTGTGAACCATCTGTATGTTACGGGGAGAATGTGTGAACCATCTGTATGTTACGGGGAGAATGTGTGAACCATCTGTATGTTACGGGGAGAATGTGTGAACCATCTGTATGTTACGGGAGGGAAGAATGTGTGAACCATCTGTATGTTACGGGAGGGAAGAATGTGTGAACCATCTGTATGTTACGGGAGGGAAGAATGTGTGAACCATCTGTATGTTACGGGAAGAATGTGTGAACCATCTGTATGTTACGGGAGGGAAGAATGTGTGAACCATCTGTATGTTACGGGAAGAATGTGTGAACCATCTGTATGTTACGGGAAGAATGTGTGAACCATCTGTATGTTACGGGAAGAATGTGTGAACCATCTGTATGTCGCGGGAGGGAAGAGTGTGAAAATCGGCGTCATTGCTTAAAAAAATAAATGAAAACTGTTACGATTTCTTACCATAATTAAGAATGAGAGAGGGCAATGAGGAAGGTGAATGAGATACGGAAGAAAGAATGAGAAAAATGAGACCAAGGAGGAAGTAGTAGTCTTTTTTTTTTTTTTTTTACGGAAAGGGAACATCGCATGGGTAAACAAAATAATAAATCCACTTACATACATTTTGGTTGGAGAGGCGTCTGGAAGGGGAGAGGGAAGGGAATTTTTAATGATTGCCTGAAATGAAAGAGATAAAAACACAGAGTGAAGGGGATTACGGAAGGAGGTGAGGTGAGTGAGAGGGGGTTTAGTAAAGGAGGAAAAGTGAGAGAGAGGAGGAGTAGGAAGAATGTGAGGTGAGTGAAGAGGGGGGAAGAGAGGAGGTGAGTGAGGTGTGTGAGATCAAGGAGGGTTAGGAAAGAGGTGAGGTGAGGTGGATGAAGGGGTGGGTAAAGGATGTGAGGTGAGGTTAGGGAGAGGGGGGGGCTAGAAATATGTGGAGGTGAGGGGGTGAAAGGCTAATCCTCTAGGGGATTTGTAGTGAGGAGGAGCAGAAAGGAGGTGAGGTGAGAGGGTGGGGGGGCTCGAAACACTCTGAAACCCACGTAAAACACTCGGAATAAGCCAAATCACACGCAAAAACACCGGAAACACAACAACACACTCGAAACACTCTGAAACCCACGTAGAATACTAGGAAACAGCCAAATCACACGCAAAAACACCGGAAAAACAACACACTTGAAACCCTGAAACCCACGTAGAACACTAGGAAACAGCCAAATCACACGCAAAAACAGCGGAAGGAAAAGGAAAAAAAAAAAAAGAAGGGAGAGAGGGAGATGGAGGGAAATAGAGAAAGAGATGAAGGGAAGGGAAGAAGATGGAAGATGAAGAAAGAGAAGTAGGGAGATGAAGGGAAGAGGACGAAGAGAAAAAGAATGTAGGGTGTAAGAAAGAGGGAAGGAGGGAGTGTTGGTGGTAGCGAGTGTTCTCAGTGCTAATTGGTTCACGGGTAGAGAAACTCATATCCGCCAGGGTTACTTTATTCATAAAAAAACATACACAGGTCATTAAGACAAGCACAGCACATAGAATAGGTGTTTGTTTGTGTATGCGTTTGTGTAGATGTAGTGTAGTTTTAGAAACATTTAAGTTGGTGTATATGTGAAACAATGTGTAGAAGGAATGTATAGCAGGACGAGGACAGACAGTAGAAGGTAAACGAGAAACAATATATAAACAATTGAGACGCAATACGAAAGACAGAAAGAGCCGAGAGACAAGACAAGGGACATCAATAACAAAATACATAGTGTGTGCTGCCGCACTCCATTTTCTTAGTCACCGGGAAGGAGAGCACACGGCTTTCAGCGGTGACTGCTACAGGAGGAGAGACGGAGAGAGAAAGATGCAGGGGAGAGGAGGAAAGAAGGTGAAGGGAAGAGGAGGAAGATAAAGAAAAGGAGAGAAAACGAAAGGAAGGCACAGAAAGATAATGATGAGAGAAGAGAAGGAAGAGATATGAAGGGGAGAGAAAGGAGAAGTGACAGGAAGAGAAGGGAAACGAAGGGAAAAGGATGAAGGGAGATGAAGGGAAGAGGAGGATGAGAAAAAAGAAGGGAGGATAGGGAGGAGGGAGGAGGAAGGAGACGCAAGGGAGAGGAGAAAAAGGAGGGAAAAAAGTGAAGGGAAGAGAAGGGAGAGGTAGATTGGAGGTATAAATGACTGTAAGAAGACGAATAGAAAAAAAAGACGGAGGGAGATGCAAGGGAGGGAGGGAAGACAAAGTGAAAAAGGAGGGAGTGAGGGAGGGTGAGGCAGGCGGCTGGGGGCAAGAAACACTCCCTCAGCACCCTCCCTCTCTACCTTGTTTCCGGCACCCCACTTCCCAGCACGAAAGTGCACACTTTTCCCTCCTCCTCCGCCCCAAGAAGACTCGGCCCCAAGGCTCTATCGTGATCTTGTCCCTTGTTACTTGAGCTTCCTTTGCAGTGTACTCCATCCCTTAGAAGACTTACGACCATAGTGTTAGTCTTCCCCATTCCCTTCTCGTCCCCATCCCCATACGCGGGACTGGGGTATGGACAAGCCGCCCCGTCACCTTCCCATCCCCGGGACAGATATGAGGGACCAATCCGCACGTCATAATAATGTTGGCAGCACTTTCAAACCAATAATTACAGAAAACGAGATAAATAATGCATTTTTCACACACCATTGTATTCATATACATTATATATCATAAAACCATGACTGGTCACACACACCTGGGCAGCCACATAGGGGTTGCCAGGTCGTGTCATTTATGGCATTTTTGTCTTAAATCAAAGTGGTCGCCAAGAAATGCTATTTTTTATGGTATATGTTAAGCATTCCCATAATAATGCCATGTTTAGTTATCAATCTGCCGTCTTTTGCCATTCTTGGGGACAATTATAAATGAATCTTCAGGAATAACTGTACGTTTACAATCAAATGGAAACACCAGAGTCTTTACAAACTAAAAAATATATATTAACTTTAGCAAAGTTTGCGATATAATATCAGTCATAAAAATATTCTGATACTTTTCAATATATGTCCTTCTATCATAACAAATAGCACACTATTTACTCATGAAATATACGAAGGAAAAGCCGAAGATGTCCTGCTCTCTGCCCCGCGGAGTCAACATTTTTCCCACCCCATCCGCACCCTCACGGGGTAGCGTAAAGCAACCCCAACCACATGGGGACGCTTTACACTACGGGTTGTGGCCAAGAGAAAGGGAACGGGAAGGGAACGGGAATGGGGGAGATTAATTCTACGGCTGTTAGATCTCGTCCCGCTATAGTTCCCCGTCCCCCTATCGCCTCCCCTTCCCCTTCCCCTTCCTTTGCGAGTGTACTACTCCCTAAAGAAGACTCGGCCTCCGTGCCTCTATCGTCTCCACGTTCCTTGCTCTTCAAAGAACTTCCTTCGTGACAGTTCTGATCGCTTTCAAACTTCCTCAATCAATTACATCATCACTGTGTCCCGTGTTTTAAATCCGACAAGCGAAAGGAAATTGGTACACATTATTACGTTGTCCAGACTCTTTTTATTATTTATTTATTTATTTATTTATTTATTTGTTTTTACATTTCGCCTATGGCGCCAGTAGGCTTTCTTGGCGGGGCCTGGTGGTCGGCCACAGCCCACTATGGCGCAGGTAAGTGTTTAAAGTGGCGCCATCTTGCTTTGCTTATGCTGCTCTCCGGAGCTCAACTTTGATCATCTCTTAGAGAGAAGCTAGAGTCCGGGTTGATAGGTGGTCCTCAGTACAGCATGAGGGTAGTCTTCGGCCACTCGGCGGTGACTGAAAATTTGCCAGCTTGATTGTAGCGGCGGGCGGGACGCGAACCTGCGTCCTCCTGGACGCATCGCTTGCCTGCTGACCACTCAGCCACCATCTCTCGTGTCCTAAACCAAGCGAAAGGAAGTTGGTACACACTATTACAGTCGTCTCCACTTTGCTTGTAATTGTTTCCATCGCGATAATTACGATCGCATGAAACTTCCTTATTCAATTAAATCGTGTGTTCTTTATCCTTCAAGCGAGCGGAAGTCCAGACGTATAATTACACTCGGTGCCTTACTCTACACCGTACAGTGCGTCCCGCACCACCCACGCTGGATATTTTTAATCCCCCCCCCCCCCGCCCTCTTTCCATCCTTCACCCTTCTTCTTTCCCGTCATTCTCAGCGGCACACCCCGCCTCCCCACCCATCTCTTTCATACAGAGAAGCCCTATCTCACCTTATCCTTCCTCACCCTCCTGACACCCCTCCCCTCTCCTCCTTTCTCCACCTCCCTCACCCTTCTCCTCCCCCGTCATCCTCATGAGCGAGGGACCTGTACGACTACTATAGTCCGGCAACTCTTAAGTGGCGGCTCTGACGTACACAGCCCGCTAGACACTGGTGCTGTCTCCAACTGACCTCGCGTACCGTGCCTCTCACACCCTTCTCTCTCTCTCTCCCCGTGTCTCTCTCTCTTTCTCTCTCAATCTAGTATAAAAACAAATATGTTTTTGTATGATTGATTCTCTAGCTGTGAGTGAATACAAAGAAATTTGTACAACACTCGGCAGCGTTGCCACCGCAGCGTTGTCAGCTCAAGTCGACCCAATACACCGCAGTTGCCTGTTGCTCTGCCTGCTTTAATTATCGCATTTCTGCCATTTTTAGTGTGTCTGCCATCTGCCATACAATGTCAGCCATATGGCATAATTATGATAAAATATGGACACTGTACCTATATATGGAATGCCAGGACCGTCAAGCAAATTCTGATGAGTCATATGCAGGTGAATGGTGAGGTGCCGCTGGGGATGGCCAGGAAGTGGGGAAGGAGTGGTCGCTAAGAACATGAAAATATTACACTTTGACCTTATTTCCACACCACCCAAGGGGTAAAGAGTCTTGGTGCAGTTTTTTTTAAGAGGTTTATTATTATTATTATTATTGTTATTATTATTATTATTATTATTATTATTGTTATTATTATTATTATTATTATTATTATTATTATTATTATTATTATTATTATCATGCATTGTTGTGCACCATACTCCCCGAATGAGAGTACACCCCACTTTTCTCTCTCACACACACACACATACACACACACACACACACCTTTAGACTTCAGATCACTAATAACAAGTCAAACATTTTTCTGGGGTCTCTCACCCTCTTTGTCCCTGATCATTGCACAGTCACGAGTCTTTCTACCACCCTAATATGACTTTCAGAGGTTGATCTAACTATCAGTTACATGATGAAATGCCATAAAACTTTGAGACAATACTGTTGACTTAATCGTCATTAAAATCTAGGATATTCTCTGCGTCTCCTGTCCTAGGGGTCTGGTGCCACTGAACCTAGTTGAAAAACTATTACCAGGGTGGCCTTATTCAGATGGATTATTAAGCGAAAAAAATTTTTTCACCGATCAATTCACGGTCAATAGCCAGTCAGGTAACGAGGTAAGTTAGCCTGGGCATTCTCATATATGCTGCGCTTTGCGGCGCCCATAGCTTGTTTCCGTATCGGTTGACTCAACACCTGTGGATTAAGCCCCAAGATAAAATAGATAACTCGACACTTAATTGGCAAGTTCAACATCAGGCTACCACAGTTTATCACCGTCAGTGCCCTGGTACCACCATTATCCCGACCTATCCGAAAAGGCCGGCGATAACAACTGGGTCACACGGGTCATGCACGACGTCAACTGCCACAGACCAAGATTCCCGAGGTCAGAACAGAGCCGTGGTGGCAATGGTGGAATCAGACACGTTAACCCAGCTGTACTCGATGAGTGTAGCTGCTGATAAAAAATAATTAACCAAACATAAAGCAATCAGCCGTAAAATTAAGGTGTAGAACTAAGAAAGCAGTGGTTTATGCGTTTCGTCCTGGTAACGCCGGTATGACTACTTCAATGGCTGCCTTATGGTTAAGCCCCAGCCCTGTTATGACGCAGGCGAAGTGTTTATAAACCATCTTGCTTGGCTATAATACATGCGCACTTACTCACGAACTCATCGTGTGAATGCATCTAATTAGATAGAGAATCTAGAGTCAGGTTGATAGGTGGTCTTTCATGACGGCTTGTGGAACCAAGTCTTAAACAGGCTAATTGGTGACTGCAAACAAGTATTAAGTGAGCACAACAAAAAAGTACAAAGCTGTTTACCAAATCGGCGTCGCGACATAACCCCAAATCCAACGAATTTATATTGCTACAGCTAAGGGTCTATAAAACAAATGCTGAAAAGTAGAGATGGCGCCTGACAATAAACACTTGCCTGCGCCCTGCAACGGTCTTGGGGCCGAGATGCAGGCCCTGACTATGAAGACCAAAAACCGGCGCCACAATGGTGGTATAATGCCATGTCTGGATCTGGAAGTCTGGATATATGATGCAGTGGCAGACACCGTACAGGTGTAACTGAACATATTTGTTGGCTGATTTATAACAGGGGGCAGAACCAGTGTGCATTACATGTGAATCAGTGCTGTAATTGTTAAGTGATTGGTGTGTTGTGAAAGTGGCAGACACCCAAAGCTTGTTTTTGAATGAGATCTGATGTACCGCAAGTCTAACAATCTGATGAGGGAGGCTGTTTGCAGTCACGGCATGGTGCGTGGAAAGTATGAGTCTTGGTGCGTAACAAAGTGTAGTGTGATAATGTTTGGCAAATCCCACGAGAGTATCGTTGACTGTTTGACGTTGTGTGGGCCATGTTTTGCTGCAGGTCGAAATGTCAAGTCTGTTTGTAACGTAACATTTACTGTAAGTACTGTGAATGCTTAGGTCTGCGTATGTAGAAACCGAAGTTCCAAATGTTTGAAATACTGTTGTTTAGAAATCCTAATAGTGTTGTGATGCCAGGCGTTCGACAGTGTAAAATTGTTGTAATGAACCTTGCCGCCTTGGTGTTGATTTATCTTCCTAACATGAGTCAATGTTTCTTGGCAATATTACAGTAATGTTGGGATGACACTCAGAGAGTACATTCCAGTGTTGGATCTCACAAGTACAAGCTATGTTTATGTCAGGTGTGCAGTTATTAAATTCCTCCTGGGAATTCCCCAACGTTCTGTTGGCTGTGGCACTGATATGGTCTATTGTAGTGTTGAATTTTCAAGTTAGTTGAGCAGATGGATACCAGGTACTTGTGTGTGAATCACAATTAATCAGGATTAAGGAGGACGACGCGAGCTGGGTATAGGTGACTCACTCACATTGGCAATTGACTATAAGGACAGTGAATCTACACAACATTGATCAACTATGTCTGCGCTACAGCTTCGATAAAGGAAACTACTTAGATTGCGACAACGCATACAAAGTAATACTTTCACGCACCAGCACGTGAATGAGACATTACCCTCATCAGACTTTTAGACTGCAGTACAATAGACATTCAAGAAACAAGCACCCATTACCTTATATCTCCTTGTCACCCACAATCACACTTCGCCCAAAACACTTACTGTGTTAGTGCCAGCAACTAACAAAGCCCCATATCCTCCTCCTCCTTCCTGCAATGTCCTCTTCTTCCTAAGCGCTCCTAAACCATCCGTCTCAAGTATTGTCTTCAGGTGACCCACCCCAGCAGAGCCCCTCCCAATCCTCCTCCTCCTCCTCCTCGACCATGCTCCCGATCTCCCCACTTCCCCACGGGCCTGGGCCTTCTCCTCTTCTTCCTCCTCTTCCTCCCTTCTCCTCCTCCTCCTCCTCGCCTTCACATCTTCAAGGTCCCCCCTCCCTCTCCCCGCCACCCTTCCGAGTCCTCCTCCTACCTCTCCCTCAAAAAGATTAATCCTCCTTGTCCTCCACTCTTCAACTCGTCCCTCCCTCCCACAGGAGAGTGTCCTGTCAGTTCCCTTCCCCTCTTCCTCCTCTCCTCGTCAAATTTCCTCCTATCCTCTCAGAACATAAGACCCATATCCTCCTCCTCCTCCTCCTAATCGTCCCCTCCTCCTGCAACCATGCCTCCAATAAAAAGAGTCCTCCTTCTTCCTCTTCCGTCCCCCTCTCCCCTCTTACCCGCCCTCTCCTCCTCGTCCTCCTCCCTCAGCCTGCTCCTCCTTGTCCTCCCTCCTGAACTCGCAATTTCGTATCCAGACACCTGTCCAGTACCTTCCCTTTCCCCTCTAATGTTTCCAACTCTCCTTAGTCAAATTCCTCCCTCCACCCTCCCTCCTTTCTCCTTCTTCCTCTAAAGGATAAATTATCTCTGAGAACTTCCCTGTCTTCCCCATATTGTGGTGAGCTTCAGCAGGTCCCTCCCCTCCCCAACTCCCCATCCCCTTCACCCACCCCTCTGGTCCCCTGAGAGGCCATCCAGGTTTTTGTTGAGGTGGTGATAGTCCAAATGGTTCCCGTTATGTTGACAAGGTAGTTATTGCTCAGGATAAGAACTGGACGAGGGTGTGTTGAGGAAGGCAGGGGTGGGCCATATATCAGGAACAGGATTGAGGCACGTGTAGCATGGCAAGCAGGGGCTATCTGAACCCCATTGTCTATAATCTCAGCTGTGGCCCGGAAACGACGTTTCTCGTGTGCCAATGCGAGACCTTCTCAGAATTAGAGGGTCATCAAACCTGAGCAGGATACGTGTAAAATGGAAATGTACTCCTCCTCCTTGTCTGTGTGTGTGTGTGTGTGTGTGTGTGTGTGTGTGTGTGTGTGTGTGTGTGTGTGTGTGTGTGTGTGTGTGTGTGTGTGTGTGTGTGTGTGTGTCTGTCTGTGTGTGTGTGTGTGTGTGTGTGTGTGTGTGTGTGTGTGTGTGTGTGTGTGTGTGTGTGTGTGTGTGTGTGTGTGTGTGTGTGTGTGTGTGTGTGTGTGTGTGTGTGTGTGTGTGTGTGTGTGTGTGTGTGTGTGTGTGTGTGTGTTTGTCTCTCTCTCTCTCTCTCTCTCTCTCTCTCTCTCTCTCTCTCTCTCTCTCTCTCTCTCTCTCTCTCTCTGTTAAAATACTGCTGCTACAACAACAACAAAAACTACAACAACAACAACAGCAACAGCAACAACAAAAATAACTACTACTGTTACCACTATTACTACTACTACTACTACTACTACTACTACTACTAATAATAATAATAATAGTAATAATAATAATAATAATAATAATAATAATAATAATAATAATAATAATAATAATAATAATAATAATAATAATAATAATAATAATAATAATAATAATAACAATAACAATTTCTCAACGCTAAGCGCATTCCATAACTAAAGCCGCCAAATCCGCCAAATTTATTAGTTTGACGATACAGAATTTTTAGGAAACACTTAATCTGCATCTGAATCCGGAAAGGAGCAAAAAATAACACTAAATAATAAAAAAAAACAGGACTGACTACTATAAATGTGCAGACTAATGACGCGTGATTAATTATTCCCAGATTCTTCCGCCGCCGATCCCTCGAGTATTTTTCTGAACGAGTGACAAAACAAAAACACAAAAAACACACCTCCATTACGCTGTTGAATAAAAAAGTCTTTAATAGGGCATTGGATTTGCACCCGAAATGCTCTTTTTTTCCTACGAAACATAGACTAGTTTGCCTTTTTTCCTACGATTTGTAATATTCTGTTAAAAAAATTACTTATACAGGTTTCCAAAATCATGAAAGAGATTAATTGAGTTGACACGGGCTGGAACATTAGTGATGACGGCGACGATGATGATGATGATGGTGATGATGATGTTAGTGTGTGTGATGATGATGATGATGATGACGATGGTGATGATGATGTTAGTGTGTGTGATGATGATGATGACGATGGTGATGATGATGTTAGTGTGTGATGATGATGATGATGATGATGATGATGTTAGTGTGTGATGATGATGATGATGATGATGATGATGATGATGTTAGTGTGTGATGATGATGATGTTAGTGTGTGTGATGCTGATGCTGATGATGATGATGATGCTGCTGATGTTAGTGTGTGATGATGATGATTATGATATTAGTGTGTGATGATGATGATGATGATGATGATGATGATGATGTTGGTGTGATGATGTGATGCTGATGATGTTAGTGTGATGATGATGACGATGATGATGTTGGTGTGTGATGATGATGATGATGATGATGTTAGTGTGTGATGATGATGATGATGACGGCATATGACTGATGATAGTAATAATGAAATAATAATAATAATAATAATAATAATAATAATAATAATAATAATAATATTTTATAGGTAGATAGATAGATAGATAGATGGATATACGTATACAGATAGATAGATAAAGATGAATAGATACAGATACAGAGATAAGTATTAACAACTAATACTAATACTACAACAACAAAATAAAAGATAAAACAATATCCTTCCTCCTATCCTCATCATCCTCATCATCATCATCATCATCATCATCACCATCATCATCATCGTCAATAACTACATGCTAATCACACGAGCAAACAAACACGCACACAAGCAAACAACACCAAACGCAACGAAACCCTCGTCAGCTGATCAACACATTACAACATTAACGTACAAACAAAAACACACACGGGTGTTTATCATACCTTCGGGCAGAAAAAAAGCATCACACTAAGTAAATTAAAAGCAATAATCCGATTTTATTCACTTTAAAGCCCTGTGTGTGTGTGTGTGTGTGTGTGTGTGTGTGTGTGTGTGTGTGTGTGTGTGTGTGTGTGTGTGTGTGAGGCTCTCTCAGACTCCCTTGAGCGAGCACTTGGTACCTGAGGGATTTTTAGTATAGGCAGGGGAGGAGTAATGAGAGAGGACATCTAGCTCATAATATAACCAGGCAACTTAGAAGTAATTATAGGGGAGTAACAGAGGGCGGGCTAAGAATCTTCTATACTAACAGCAGGAGTCTCAGAAACAAGATAGACTTACTAAGGGGTGAAGCTTGTTCAGAAAATTTTGACATAATAGCGATCACTGAGACATGGATAGACACTGCCAATAGAAATTTTAGATCGATGTTTGAAATAACGGGTTATCAGATGTTTCACAAAGACAGAAGGGGCAGAAAGGGAGGTGGAGTTGCGCTTTATGTTAAAGACTCACTTAAATGTTTAGTTAACAATTCAGTCAAACCTAACATGGATTCAGAATCAGTTTGGGTGGACGTTTACAAAGGAAAAAGAAAAACTAACTCTAGGAGTTCTATACAGGTTACCCAACCTTAACAGGCAGGACACGAGTATATTACTACAGGAGATTGGCAGGGCGAGTAGGAGTAAAAATGTCTGCGTAATGAGGGACTTTAATTATAGGAATATAGACTGGGAAGACCTAGTGGGTGACCTGGAAGCCGAGGATTTTCTTGAAGTTATACAAGATAATCTCCTTAAGCAGGTAGTTACCGAGCCTACCAGAGGAGATAACATATTAGACTTAGTCCTAACTAATAATGGAAGCTTGTTACATGAGCTGGAGGTGGGCGGAGAGTTAAGAAATAGTGACCACAGAACGGTTCGTTTTAGCTTAGACTGGGCGGTAACCCGCGAACCAAACCCAGTGTAAGTGCCAGATTTTAGGAGAGCAAATTACGAGGGGCTTCGAAGACATCTTGAAGGGGTAAACTAGGATAATTTTGGAATACATGAGGTCCAGAACTGTGGCTTGGAAAGCCAGGAGAACCAGGTAGAAATGTCTTACAATAATTTAGTTAGAGTAATAGAAGAGGGGAAAGGACAGCATATACCACAATGAACATAGAAAAGAAAACAATGACCTAAGTGGATGAATCGTGGACTAAAACGAGATAGGGTTAAAGAGAATTTATCAGAAAATAAAGAATGGTGAAACACATCTCAGGGGCCGGTATGTCGAACTATCTAGATTAGTGAAGAAGAACACCAGGATAGCAAAAAGGAATTATGAGATCAAAGTAGCAAATGAGGCGAAAAGTAATCCTAAAGGCTTCTTTCAGATGTATAGAACAAAAACACGGGAGAAAATTGGGCCGCTGAAAACAAACACAGGGGAGCTAGTAGAAAATTACGAAAAAATGAGCACATTGTTGAACGACTACTTCCTTTCAGTATTCACACAAGAGGATCGAACGACTATTCCGGAGAGGGTTCAGGTGTACGAGGGCGGGGATGGCGATAAATTGAGGGATGTAATCATTACCAGACAAATAGTTCAGGATGAGATAGATAAGCCTAAGAAGAATAAGTCGCCAGGTCCTGACGGGATATTTCCGAGGGTATTAAAGGACTTAAGTGATGTACTCAGTGACCCACTAACCGACATCTTTAAGATGTCGGTAAATACTTGCTATGTGCCCAGCCTATGGAAAGTAGCTAATGTGACGCCGATTTTCAAAAAGGGGGACAGGTCAGCTGCTTCAAACTATCGCCCAATTAGCTTAACGTCGGTTATAGGCAAGATGCTGGAGTCCATAATAGCCAGGAACATTCGGGAGCATCTAGAGAAACATAGGTTAATTCACGACTCGCAGCATGGGTTCAGGAAAGGTAGGTCATGCCTCACCAATCTCTTGTCCTTCTACAATAAAGTATTTGACGCGGTAGACAGAGATGAAAATTATGATGTAATCTATCTTGATTTTAGTAAAGCGTTTGACAAAGTTCCTCACCAACGACTGTTGCTTAAATTACAGGCTCACGGAGTAGAGGGTAAAGTTTTGAACTGGGTCAAGGCGTGGCTTAGCAATAGGAAGCAAAGAGTGCAAATCAATGGTAAAAGATCTGACTGGGGATGTGTTACGAGTGGGGTCCCACAAGGTTCGGTATTAGGTCCACTTTTGTTTATTATTTATATCAATGACTTAGATACAGGAATTTGTAGTGATGTCATTAAGTTTACTGATGATACAAAGATCGGCAGAGTAATTGAGTCGGATCAAGACTCTAACATTTTCCACGATGAACTAGACAGATTGTATGACTGAGCAAGGAAGCGGCAGATGTAGTTCAGCGTCGGGAAGTGCAGTATTCTGAGTGTAGGTAGGAACAACCCCTCTCACAACTATTGCTTAAATGACACTCTCATAAGCAGGTCTGGGTGCGAGAAAGATTTAGGGGTCTTAGTGAGCTCTGATCTCCGTCCGAGGGCACAATGCATTCAAGCTAGAAATCGAGCAAATAGGGTACTGGGATTTATTTCAAGGAGCGTAAGCAACAGAAGCGCCGAAGTCTTCCTCAAACTATATCTAGCATTAGTTAGACCTCATCTTGACTATGCGGTTCAGCTCTGGCCACCTTAATATAGAATGGATATCAAAATGTTAGAATCGGTGCAGAGGAGGATGACTAAGATGATTCAGGGGTTGAGAAACTTGCCATACGAGGAAAGACACAAACAGTTAAACTTGCATTCTCTAGAAAGGCGAAGGGTGCGTGGAGACATGATCGAGGTTTATAAATGGATGAAGGGCTTTAATAAGGGAGATATTCATAAGGATTTGTTGGTAAGAGAACCGGGTAGGACACGAAGTAATGGGTTTAAACTGGATAAATTCAGATTCAACAGGGACATAGGCAAAAATTGGTTTACTAACAGGGTTGTGGATGAGTGGAATAGGCTTAGCGGTCATGTGGTGAGTGCCAATACAATTGTCACATTCAAAAATAGATTATATAAATTCATGGACAGCGATATTAGGTAGGGTTAGATACACGGGAGCTTAGGGTCAAAGGAGCTGCCTTGTATAGGCCTACCGGCTTCTTGCAGACTCCAACGTTCTTATGTTCTTATGTGTGTGTGTATTTACCTATCCAGCTACTTTCATAAACACACACACACACACACACACACACACACACACACACACACACACACACACACACACACACACAAATACACATACATAACGTGTGTATAATCCCTTTTAGCAAGAATTACGAAAAAAACAAATATTAATAATACATAAATGAAGTTTCTATGCTAGATTAAACGATCATTTTTGGCAAGCGATTATAAAATATTTGTGATAGCAATTTGTAATCCACTAGGCGGGCAGGTGTGTGGAGGAGGAAGAGGAGGAGGAGGAGGAGGAGGGAAGGGTGAAGGTGGAGGGAAAAAAGAGGGATGAGGGGAGAAAATGAGAGGCAGATGGAGTTAGAGGGATAGGAGAGAAGAGAGGAAGGGGGAGAAAGGAAGAAAAAGAGGAGGTTGGGGAAAAGATGATGGGAGGGAAAAGGGGATGAGAGAGGAGAGAGGAGGGAGAGAGAAGAGGGGGAGGAACAGGAGAGTGGCAGAAAAGTGGGAGAAAAGGACGATAATGGGGGCGGCAATCACGGCGTTAAGTACAGGTGTGTAGTGAGTTAATTACTGCAGGTGTGTGTGTGTGTGTGTGTGTGTGTGTGTGTGTGTGTGTGTGTGTGTGTGTGTGTGTGTGTGTGTGTGTGTGTGTGTGTGTGTGTGTGTGTGTGTGTGTGTGTGATAGAGAGAGAGAGAGAGAGAGAGAGGAAGTCAAAGGTACACATGGAAACTCGTACAAAGGGAGATAAACATACACTTACATACACGCACATACATACATACACACAAATATACATGCATACATACATACACAGACAGACAAAAAGCACAGGTAAATAAGGACACTCAAATTGGAACAAAAACAGACAATTACACAACAATGCAAACGAGATAAACAAACCCCGACAAACACACACACACACACACACACACACACACACACACAAACACACACACACACACAGAGGTAGCTAATTAGTTTCCCTGCACAGCCGTACACCGCCATAGGTAACATGCAGGTAACAGGTACAGGTGAGCAGCTATACCCCACCTGGTCGGATCCTGAAATGAAGCGAAGGGAGGGAGGGAGGGAGAAAGGAAGGGGGAGAGTGGGAGTAGGAGGGAAAGAAGGAGACAAGGGGAGGGGAAGGGAAGTGGGAGAGTAGTGGAGGGAGGGAAAAAAAAGAGGCAAGGAGAAAGTGAAGAAGGGAGGTAGGGAGGGAAGGGGGCAAGGACAGAGGGAGGGTGAAGATAGAGTAGGAGAGAGAGTGAGGGAAGGAAGGAGGTGATGACAGAGGGTGGGAGGGGGGAGAAAGGGGGGCGAAAAAGGTGGGTAAAGTGTTATGGAAGAAAAGGGCAGGAAAGGAAAGGAGAATGGATGAAGAGAGAAAGGGAGGCAAAGGGATATAGGGACCGAAAAACAATGACTGAGGGAGGGAGAAAAGAAATGCATAAAGCAGAAATAGGAATTGAGGGAAAGGAAAATGAATGAAGAAAGGGAGGAAGTAAAAAGAAGGGAAGGATAGAGATTAATACAAGGAAGGAGGGAGAGATAGATAAAAGGGCATGGAACGAGGGAGAAAACAGGAAAAGGAAAAGTAAAGGAGAGTGCATAAGACGTGGGAGGGTGGAGGGAGGGAGGGAAGAGGGAAGAAGAAGGAAGAGAAAAGAACAGAAAAAGAAGGGAGGTTGAAACTGATGAAAGGGGTTACCTGGAAGGTAGGAAGGAGAAATAAGGGAGAGAGAGAGAGAGAAACGATAAAGAAAGAAAGAGGGATAGGAGGAGAGAAGGAGGAATGGAGAGGAAAAGAATGAACAGATATATCAAACACACACACACACACACACACACACACACACACACACACACACACACACACTCCCCACCCCAAACACACACACACAGGCATTCCAGGCGCGCTGTCACAATCATTTCAGAAGTCATCCGGTTAGACGTGTCCAAATTAGTGTTAGTCACGTCGTTATTGCCCAGGTGAACAGGTGTGGCGTGCTGATTGGTGTGTGTGTGTGCGTGCGTGCGTGCGTGAGTATGTGGGAGGGGGATTGGTGTGTGTGGAGGTGGGAGTGAGTGAAGGGGGGGGGTCTGTGCCAGTGTGTGTGCGGGGGGATCTATGTGTGTGTGGGGGTCTATGTGTGTGTGTGTGTGGGGGAGGGGGTCTGTGTGTGTGTGTGTGTGTGTGTGTGTGTGGCTACCGAAAGAACGAAGGAAAATAATATCTCGTTAAAGTTTGAGAACGATACAAATTGAAAGTGCTTGAAAAATATGGACCTATTTTTTTATAATACACAACATGAAATGGATGTATCATTATTGCTGCTGCTACTTTTTCACAACATCAGCACCAGCAGTAGTGTAATAACAGTAATGGTGGTGGTAGTAGTAGTAGTAGTAGTAGTAGTAGTAGTAGTAGTAGTTGTAAAGTCCTTCAACACTTCACATATACTTTTCCTTTCCGTACTTTCGCTACCTGGTCTCGCTTGCTACTAAAACCCACGAACAGGTACAATTAACAAATAGACAGGTAACAAAAGGTGAGATACACACGTAATGAGCATGGACGGCGCAGGTAAATAAGAAAAAAAATGAGGCGAGCGCGGTATATTAATTGGTGATGATGGTGATAATAATAATAATAATAATAATAATAATAATAATAATAATAATAATAATAATAATAATGAAAACAGTGCGAAATACGGATTCATTCTTGCAATAATTAACTACGGAAACTGAGATTTATTTTCTGTAGCCTCGCAAACTGATGATGATGATGATGATGATGATAGAGGTTGTGATGATGATGATGGTGATTATAATGACGATGATGGGGATGATGGTGTTGATGCATATGAAGATGAAGAGGATGATACTATTTAAATATATAATAGAAATAGACACAAATAATAATAACAAATAATAATAAAAACAAATAAAAGGGAAACCGACCCCAATGCATGATCATCTATGTGTGTGTGTGTGTGTGTGTGTGTGTGGGTGGGTGTAGGTGGTTGTGTGTGTGTGTGTGTGTGTGTGTGTGTGTGTGTGTGTGTGTGTGTGTGTGTGTGTGTGTGTGTGTGTGTGTGTGTGTGTGTCGTTGGTGGGCGTGAGTTGGCCGGTGTAATAGGTGTGCGGGAAATAAGGTGCAAGGAAGGAAATAAGTGCGAAGAGGAGGAGGAGGAGGAGGAGGAGGAGGAGGAGAGGGAGAGGAGGAGGAAGATGGGCGGTTAATCGCGTTATAAGATTTCCGCGTTGGATTTATCGTTATTATGGTGTGAAAGTTTTCTCTTTACTCCTCCTCCTCCTCCTGCTCCTCCTCCTCCTCCTCCTTCTCCTCCTCCTCCTCCTCCTCCTCCTCCTCCTCCTCCTGTTTTTCCTGGTCCGCCTCCTCCTCCCTGCTTTACTTTCCTCCTCATCGTTTTCTATTTTTTTTAATATTTCCCTCCTCCTCCCCGTCTTCGTCCTCCACATTCTTCTCCTCTTTTTTCCTCCTCCTCCTCCTCCTCCTCCTCCTCCTCCTCCTCCTCCTCCTCCTCCTCCACATTCTTCTCTTTCTCTTCGCCTTTTCCTCCTTCTCGTCTTTCCTTCTCCTCTTCCTCCTATTCCTCCTCCTCCTCCATCTCCTCTTTGCACTCCTTCATTTTAGAATCCTTTACCTCTCCTTACTTCTCCTCTTCTTCCTCCTCCTCCTCTTCCTCCTCCTCCTCTATTTTCTACATATTTCCTTCTCTTCCTCTTCATTTTCTTCCTCCTACTCCTCCTCCTTTGTTTTCTTCCTTCACAGCCTACATATTCCTTTTTCTTTCCCGTTGCTTCCTATTCTTTTACCCCTTCTCCTCCTCCACGTCCTTCCCATTCTTCTTTCCTTCTCTCTCTCTCCCCTTCGCACGACCTTCTCCCCCTCCCCCCTTCGCTTCCATTTTAAAAACATGCTTGTCATCCATCTCTTCTTGTTCTTTAAGGTCTTCGTTTTCTCTCTGTCTCCTTCTTGTTCTTTCTCTTTCATTTTCTTTATTTCTTTCGTTCTTGTTCTTGTTTTTGTTGTTCTTCTTGTTTTTGTTTTTTTTCTTGTTGTTCTCCTTTGTCATTCTTCTCATTTTTTGCCATTTTATCTTCTTCTTCTTCTTCTTCATCTTCTCTATCAGTAACCTCCTTTTTTTCAGTTTTCCTTTGGCCTTGTTTTAATTTTCCTTATTCATGTTCCCGTAAAACCTCCTCCTCCTCCTCCTCCACCTCCTCCTCCTCCTCCTTTTCCCACTTCTATAACCTCCCCTCTCGTCCTTGTATTCTTTTTTCTACCTCTTTTTCTTAACTCTTATTTCACATGGGATGGTGTGTGGGTGTGTGTGTGGGTGTGTGAGAGAGAGAGAGAGAGAGAGGCCTACAAGTGCTGCTACAAGGAGATAACAACATGAAGGGCTATATTCCATTACTCCCTGACATTAAAACTACTGCTGATGTTGTTATTATTATTATTATTATTATTATTATTATTATTATTATTATTATCATTATTGTTATTATTGTTATTATTATTATTATTATTATTATTATTATCATTACTCATTCCCGTGGCACTGTAGATGTACAAGGGGAGGAATGGGGAGGGGAAGAGGAGAGGAGGGGGTGACGGGGCATTTCTAGAAAAGTCCTCACCAGCAACACCCCTCTCCCCCCTCTGACCCCCCTCTCTCTCTCTCTCTCTCTCTCTCTCTCTCTCTCTCTCTCTCTCTCTCTCTCTCTCTCTCTCTCTCTCTCTCTCTCTCTCTCTTGCGATACGATTGACGATTTCTTTATTAAATATTTGAAGGAAGAAAGGAACAGAGAGAGAGAGAGAGAGAAAAAAAAAAACTAGCCAATCAGAGGACGACCCAAGAAACAGCTAATTCATGGGCCACATACACGCTCTCTCTCTCTCTCTCTCTCTCTCTCTCTCTCTCTCTCTCTCTCTCTCTCTCTCTCTCTCTCTCTCTCTCTTTCCAATCTTCCTACCACCTATATCTCTTACATCCTCCCCTCTCCCCTCCCCCTTCCACTCCTGTTCCCTCCTCCCCTTCCCCCCAAGCGGGCAGTAAAGGAAAAGGTGGAAGGGAGGGAGATGAAGGAGAAGAAAAGGGAGGAAGGAGAGGAGGGAGAGGAGGAAGGAGGGAGACGTGAAAGGAAGAAGGGAAGGAGAGAAAGAAAGGTGAGTGAGTAAGGGGATGGCCTGGAAAGAGACAGAGGAGGGGGAGAGGGGACAGGGGGGAGAGTCGTGGGGAGGAGAAGGGGAAGGGGGGAGTGGGTTTTCCGAGCCCCAGGGGAGACAGGAGTCAGGGTAATGCATAGAAACTTTACTTGAGATCCCCAGAGAGGAGGAAGAAGAAGAGGAGGAGGAAGAGGAGGAAGAGGAGGAGGCGCAAGAGAAGAAGGGAGGAGGAGGAGGAGGAGGAGGAGGAGGAGGAGGTGGTTGTGGAGGTCGTAAAAAAAAAGGGAGCAAAATATGAGAAAAATATACGGAATATGCGATTCAGGTTTAACTGCCTCTCTCTCTCTCTCTCTCTCTCTCTCTCTCTCTCTCTCTCTCTCTCTCTCTCTCTCTCTCTCTCTCTCTCTCTCTCTCTCTCTCTCTCTCTCTCTCTCTCTCTCTCTCTCTCTCTCTCTCTCTCTCTCTCTCGCAACAGCTGTTATTCTTTCCACTCTCGTTGATTAATCATTTTTCTTCGCTCTCCCTCTGTGTCTTACTTCTCTGTGCCTCGCCAGCTCTCTCGTCATCCATTATTAATCATTTTCACTTCTCGTCCGTAACCTCTGTTTTCTTTCTCTGCCTCGCCTCCTCTAAATCCATCTACCTCTGTCTCTACCTGTCTGTGTTTCTACCTGTGTGTGTTTGCGTGTGTGTGTGTGTGTGTGTGTGTGTGTGTGTGTGTGTGTGTGTGTGTGTGTGTGTGTGTGTGTGTGTGTGACCCTTTCTCGTTCCCTTTCTCCCTAACGATATATATTTAACCTTTTGACAGTCCTTGTGTGTCTTAGCAAAAATAATGCAATTGAATATACCGACCATCTCTCTCTCTCTCTCTCTCTCTCTCTCTCTCTCTCTCTCTCTCTCTCTCTCTCTCTCTCTCTCTCTCTCTCTCTCTCTCTCTCTCTCTCTCTCTCTCTCTCTCTCTCTCTCTCTCTCTCTCTCTCTCTCTCTCTCTCTCTCTCTCTCTCTCTCTCATCCATCAAATGCAACACTTAGCAATGTCTGCACTCATCGCTTTAATGGAAAACAGTGTTACAAGTCCCTTTCCTGCCTCTCTTCCTTCCTTTCCTTTCATTTTGCCCTCTAACACACTCAAGCACGCACATACATTCATACATAGACAGAGATACATATAGATATACATACAAACATCCCTTCTCCACTACCTTCTCTGGTACACATTTATTTCCTCCTCTTTTCTCCTTTATTTCGATATTTTACTTAAGTGTCTCATTTCTTTTATTTTCCTCAGTTGTCTTTCTTTTTGTTTCGTTTGTTTTTCGATATCCTTTTCGTTTCCATTTTTCTGTTTTTCTATTTTTTTTGTATCGCTTCGCATTCATATCAACTGTTTTTCTTTTCTTTCTTGCATTGTTGTTTTTTGTATTGTTTCTTTTGTTCATATCAACTTTTGCTCTTTTCTTTTTTGATTTGTTTCACTAGATTTGTTTTTCCTTTTTTATTGTATAAGAATCGACTTCAGTTCTTGTATACATGTCTATTAATGTTCTTTTGGCTTTCACTGGTCTTCATTTTCTGTTTCATCACTATCATCAACACTCACTAGCACCACCATCACCACCACCACCATCTCATCATCACCACCACCACCACTATCTGTCAACCCCACTGTCGTCACCATCATTACCACTACTACAAAGATCATCATTCTACTTTCTTTTCTCTCTTTCTCTTCTTTCTCTTTCATATCTCCTTTCATTTTTTTTTCCGTCTTATTTTTTCGTGAACGTGTCAGTCAAAGTCAATCAGTACGCCTTTCTAGCTCATTTTTTTCTGTAATGGTCTTGTCATCTTTTTTTTTCCTTTTTTTTTCAGCCCCATCAACCCCACCTGACTTGCCTCCTCCTATTGTTCTCTCTTCTTAAGTATATTTCCTCTTACTTTCTTTCTTCTTTTTCTCTTTTTTCTTCTTTTCTTCCTTTCAGCGGTACATTTTTACATCGTTTTTTTCTTATCTTACACTCCTTGTCTCTTTCCTTCTAATTACTTATCCTTTACAACATTTCTTTCTTCAATTCTTCACTTTTTTCTGTTACTATTTTCCCTTCATGTCTCCTATTTTCTCTCCTATTTTCTCATCCTCCCTTTTCACTTCTCTTTTCTGTTCTCTTCTTCCTCCCTCTTCACTTCTCTTCTTTTCTCTCTTCTTCCTTTTGGTCTTCAAAGCGCGAAGTAAAAAATATTAAAAAAATATTCACTGTTAACAATTTTTCAACCGCTTTTCTCCTCTTCTGTATCCGCTCGAGCCATGTCCGGTAATAATTCTCTCTCTCTCTCTCTCTCTCTCTCTCTCTCTCTCTCTCTCTCTCTCTCTCTCTCTCTCTCTCTCTCTCTCTCTCTCTCTCTCTCTCGACTTATCTTGTTCGTTTCGTTCGTGTTGTGTGCTACGTTAAGCTGTGTGTGTGTGTGTATGTGTGTGTGTGTGTATGTGTGTGTGTGTGTGTGTGTGTGTGTGTGTGTGTGTGTGTGTGTGTGTGTGAATGTGTGCGTGTGTGTGTGTGTGTGTAATCCCACCTATTAACAAGTATCGCCACTTAA
The DNA here is from genome assembly GCF_024679095.1 of Eriocheir sinensis. Taxonomy (NCBI): domain Eukaryota; kingdom Metazoa; phylum Arthropoda; class Malacostraca; order Decapoda; family Varunidae; genus Eriocheir; species Eriocheir sinensis. The sequence continues at coordinate 23,042 of NW_026110381.1, read as the reverse complement.
TGGGCCGAAAACACGTTGGAACATGTTTTTACGGCTTTATTTTTGTTGCACACACACACACACACACACACACACATACATACATACATACAGCTGACGGGATGGGCGGGGGAGGTAGAGGACGATGAAGGGAAAATGAGAGGAAAAGGAGGGGGGAGAAGAGATGGGAGAGTATGAGGAGGAAACGAAAAATGCTGAAAGTGGGAGGTGGAGGAGGAGGTACGAAAGGAAAATTGGGAGTATAAAGGGACAGGAAGAAAGGGAAAAAAGAAGGAAAAAGACAAAACGGAGAGAAAAAGAAAAGAAAGGATAATAGGATACTAGGATTCAACGAGAGAAGAAGAAAGAGAGGTGATGATGGGTGGGTATGGGATGAATGGGAAAGGAAGACATGAAATATAATAAGGAAAAAAGAAAAGGAAGGGAGAAAGGGGATATATAAGGAGAAAGGAAAGAGATGGGAGAGAGTGAAGATATAAGAAGGGGAAAGAAAAGGGAACAATGTGAAGGAAGTGAAAGCCGAAGATGGGAGGAGGAAGAGAATGAAGAGGAGAGGAAGGGAGGAAAGAAAATGGAACAGCAAGGAGGATTTAAGGGAAGAGGAGATGGAGAGAATAGGAGATGGAGGGATGAGGAGATGTGAATGAGAGAAGAGGCAGGAAGGAGGATGGAGAAAAGGAAGAAAGGGGGGGGGGAGAAGGAGGGAAGACAAGGGAGAAGACGAGGCGGAAGGAAAGAAGGGGGAAAATCATACACACACAGAGAGAGAGAGAAGAATAGGCAAAAAATGAACAGGTAATAGTCACGCAATCTTTGTAAAACTCCTCCTCCTCCTCCTCCTCCCACTATCATCTAAGGTGTTGGGTGAAGGTTAATCCAAGACATTATCTTCGAGTGTTGCAAAGGAGGAGGAGGAGGAAGAAGAAACATGGAAACATGAACGAACAGGCAGCAGAAAGCCTATTGCGAGGCTGCCTGCTGTCAGTGTTTTAATCAATGCATCAGCAAAGGAGTGACCAGCGGAAGGAATTAAAACACTACTGTATGTACACACACTCAAAAAACTATCGTTACTGTGGGGTCCGACGAATTTCACACTGAGCAGCCCGGTAATCTCGGCAGGGTTGGTAAAAAGAGTGCGATCACCCCCACCACCTCAGCTCTGCTGGGGGGAGCAGGACAGGACCCCGTAAGGGAGGGATAGAGAGGAAAGGAGACATTGAGATACCAGATATCACCATAATATTAACGGAGTGATTTGAGTGCCACTTGTTTAAGCTTCATATTCACAAATTATTAAACAATAATGCTCATATGATATACGTAACAGCGGTGGGTAGAAGCATTCTCCCATGTCAGATATAGTTCAGTTCATAATGTACCATCCTGGAACTAACGCTTCCACTGAACGTGTCTTTTCTTTCATGAACAAGTTGTGGGCATCTGAATAAATACAAATTCAAATTGCAACGCTAAAAGCATTGCTGGTAAGAAAGATAAAGTTTAAACAGAGTTGCATGGACTTCTACAGGTTGTTTAAATCTACTCCTGGGATACCCTTCTCTCTTGTGCTGCCTCATTGCCTAATAAAAAAGTAAGAACTTTGCGCGCTTTTTAAGTTGACGAATAAGGAATTTGGCGCGGGCGTTTTGAATTGCCGAAATTAGCCGTCTCTGGTGAAGAGTAATTTATTAAATAGGTTGCATGCAGGAATTAATTTGTTATTAGAGAATTAATCTTATTGGCTGCATTCAATGATTGTTTCGAGACAAGCGAATGCCGTGACTCGAGTAGTCCATGCTATACTAGTGAAACCAATCCCAACGTTATCTTACCATTTGGGTGATAAGTCAAGTTTATAATCCACTATAAATTTATCATAACGGTTAGCTAAGTTTTACGTAACCTCCTATAGCTCAGTAGAGCCGAATGTGGCGATCAGTCAGTGGGATTCACTCTGATATCCGAATCCTGAGTGACTCATCACCGCAAGGTGTTTATCATATTGTCTCCTAAATGGACGAAATTTTAACTCTTCACTTGTGTGTGAGGGGTTAAAGCATTATTTCATCGCCCCAAACGCTAAAATATTATAGCTACATAGAACACAGATCAATTAACTTCGACTAAGACTACACCTGCCTGTTTCATGAAGCGTTACTGTGCCAGCTCAAATTCTACTGCTTCATTTACGAGTCCCGCTCACTTGGTTCAGGCAAGTGAACCCACACCCAACACACGCAGTGATACCAATATGAGTAGTGACGATCAATGCGATTCTTTAAGGAGATGATTGTTTCCGCACTAACTACCTTTGCAGGAATACTGTTTCAGTGGCGGACAACTCTGTTCGAAAAATAACTCCTGTCGAGGAGGAGGCGCAGGAGGAGAAGGAGGAAATATGGACGAGTAGGCAGCAGAAAGCCTATTGGCTCATTGCGAGGTTGCCTGCTTTCAGTGAATTAATCAATCCGTCAGCCACAAGAGTGGCTTACGGGAAGGATTAAAGCACTTCTGTACGTACTCGTGGGTACGTTTAGTTCACTGCCGACGCAGCAAAATGACTGTCAATGCAATTTTTAAAGGAGTTGATTATTTCCGCACTAACCACTCCTCCAGGAAGGTTGTTCCAGTGGCGGACGACTCTGTTCGAAAAATAAATCCTGCCGATATCCGTAAAGCATCGCTTGGCTTGAATTGTTTTACCGTTGTTTCTTGTTCACGGGTTAGTTTGTAGGGTGAAGAGTTTGGAGTGAACATAAGAAAATAAGAATGTAAGGAGTCTGCAAGAGGCCGGTTGGCCAATACAAGGCAGCTCCTGTACACTCAACCCCACCTTACCTCACCATCCATGGCTTTATCTAACCTCTTCTTGAATGTATCTATGGTATTGGCACCCACAACATGGCTCCCAAGCCTGTTCCATTCATCTACCACTCTATTGGTGAACCAATTCTTGCCTATGTCTTCGTTGAATCTGAATTTGTCTAACTTATAACCATTGCTACGCTTCCTACCTGGCTCTTTTACTATCAAAATCTTATTGACATCTCCTTTATTAAAGCCCTTCATCCATTTATAGACTTCGATCAAGTCTCCTTGCAACCTTCTCCTTTCTAGAGGGTGTAGATTTAAATGATTCAGCCTGTCTTCATAAGGCAAGTTTCTCACCCCCTGAATCATCTTTGTCATCCTCCTCTGTACAGTTCTAACATCTTGATATCCATCCCCTGAATCATCTTTGTCATCCTCCTCTGTACAGATTCTAACATCTTGATATCCATTCTGTAGTAGGGGGACCAGAACTGAACTTCATAATCGAAATGAGATCTAACTAGTGCTAAGTAAAGTCTGAGGAATTTTTTCATGTACTTGAAGACTTGTATCAGGTCTTCCCGCAATTGTCTCTTTTCCACCGTAAGAGGTTAAGTCGCTTGAGTCGTTCTTCGTAAGGTTGCATTCCCAATGATGGTATCATTTTCGTAACGCATCGCTGTACTCTCTCAAGTAATTAAATGTCTTTCTTGTAATTGGGAGACCAGAATTGCACGGCATATTTCAGGTGGGATCTTATCAGCGAGTTAAGAACATAAAAACATAGGAACGTAGGAGTCTGCACGAGGCCGGTAGGCCTGTACGAGGCAGCTCCTTTGAACCTAAGCTCCCGTGAATCTAACCCAACCTAATATAACTGTCCATGAATTTATCTAATCTATTTTTGAATGTGACAATTGTATTGGCACTCACCACATGCATGAGTGCTCAGCCTGTTCCACTCATCAACCACTCTGTTAGTAAACCAATTTTTGCCTTTGTCCCTGTTGAATCTGAATTTATCCAGTTTAAACCCATTACTACGTGTCCTACCTGGTTCTCTTACCGACAGAACCTTATGAATATCCCCCTTATTAAAGCCCTTCATCCATTTATAAACCTCGATCATGTCTCCACGCACCCTTTGCCTTTCTAGAGAATGCAAGTTTAACTGTTTGAGCATTTCCTCGTATGGCAAGTTTCGTAACCCTTGAATCATCTTAGTCTCTGCACCGATTCTAACATTTTGATATCCATCCTATAGTAAGGTGACCAGAACTGAGCCGGATAATTAAGATGAGGTCTAACTAATGCTAAATATAGTTTGAGGAAGACTTCGGCGCTTCTGTTGCTTACGCTCCATGAAATAAAACCCAGTACCCTGTTTGCTCGATTTCCAGCTTGAATGCATTGTGCCCTTGGATGGAGATCAGAGCTCACTAAGACCCCTAAATCCTTCTCGCACCCAGACCTGCTTATGGGAGTGTCATTTAAGCAATAGTTATGTAAGAGGTTGTTCCTACCTACACTCAGCATGCTGCACTTCCCTACATTGAACTCCATCTACCATGTGTGCGCCCAGTCATGCAATCTGTTTAGTTCATCCTGGAAAATACTAGCGTCCTGATCCGACTCAATTACTCTACCGATCTTGGTATCATCTGCAAACTTACTGACATCACTACTAATTCCTGTATCAAAGTCATTGATATAAATAATAAACAAAAGTGGACCTAACACCTAACCTTGTGGGACCTCACTCGTAACACATCCCCATTCAGATCTTTTACCACTGATTTGCACTCTTTGCTTCCTATTGCTAAGCCACGCCTTGACCCAGTTCAAAACTTCACCCTCTACTCCATGAGCCTGTAATTTAAGCAAAAGTCGGTGGTGAGGAATTTTGTCAAACGCTTTACTAAAATCAAAATAAATTACATCATAATTTTCATCTCAGTCTACCGCCTCAAATACTTTATTGTAGAAGGACAAGAGATTGGTGAGGCATGACCAACCTTTCGTGAGCCCATGCTGCGAGTCGTGAATTAAGCTATGTTTCTCTAGATGCTCCCGAATGTTCCTGGCTGTTATGGACTCCAGCATCTTGCCTATAGCCGATGTTAAGCTAATTGAGCGATAGTTGGAAGCAGGTGACGTGTCCCCCTTTTTGAAAATCGGCGTCACATTAGCTACTTTCCATAGGCTGGGCACATAACCAGTATTTACCGACATCTTAAAGATGTCGGTTAGTGGGTCACTGAGAACCTCCTTGCGTTCCTTTAATACTCGCGGAAATATCTCGTCAGGACCTGGCGACTTATTCTTTTTAAGCTTATCTATCTCATCTGGGCTTCTTGCCTGGCAATGATTATATCCCTCAATTTGTCGCCATCCCCGACCTCGTACACCTGAACCCTTTCCGGAATAGTCGTTCGATCCTTTTGTGTGAATACTGAAAGGAAGTAGTCGTTCAACAATGTACTCATATTTTCGTAATTTTCCACTAGCTAGCTTGTGTTTGCTTTCAGCGATCCAATTTTCTCCCTTGTTTTTTACTCTATACATCTGAAAGAAGCCCTAAGAATTACTTTTCGCCTCTTTCGCTATTTTAATCTCACAGTTCCTTTTTGCTACCCTGGTGTTTATATAAGGATAACTTAACTCCCGGCGTCTTGTATTCGACGTTCCTCGCTGATGGTGACCCCGAGGTCTTTTTCCTCCTGTGCTGCCTGTAGTGGTTCGCCACCCACGTAGTATGTGTGGTTGTTATTTCTGGACCTGATGTGCATTACTTTACATTTGGTTGTGTTAAAGGACATCTGCCACTTTTCCGACTACTGAGTGATCTGGTCCAAGTCTCTCTGGATAATTTCGCAGTCTGCTATCGTGAGGGCCTTCCCTCCCATCTTGGTGTCGTCAGCAAATTTAGAAAGAGTGGATTTTAATCCTAGTTCTAAGTCGTTGATATATATAATAAAGTATATGGGGCCCAGCACTGACCCCTGTGGCACTCCACTTGTAGCCGGGAGCCACTCGGAGGCCTGCCCGTAGAATAGAACTCGTCGCTTTCTTCCTGTGAGCCAATCTTTTATCCACGCAGTCAGATTGTCTCCTAGTCCAGCCGATTTCAGTTTCTTGAAAAGTCGTTCGTGTGGTACTTTGTCAATGGCCTTTTGAAAGTCTAGATAGGTGACGTCGCTGGGGATATGATTATCCCAGTTTTCATATATACCCTGGAAGAAATCCAGTGGTTGAACATGAGCGCTTATTCCTGAAACCATGCTTCATGAGCATCGAAAATGATACTGTTGTCCTCAAGAAACTTTACGAGTTTGTCTCTGATAATCTTCTCCAGAGCTTTTCCCGCCACTGAAGTCAAGCTAATGGGCCTGTAGTTCAAAGCCTAGCTTTTTTCTCCATTCTTGTAGATCAGTGTTACGTTCGCTTGCTTCCAGTCATCTGGAACTTTATTTTGTTGTAGTGTCAAATGGCGGTGAGTGGCTTGAGTATTTGCTGCTTGAGTTCCTTTAGCAGCCTGGGTGACAAGTCGTCAGGTCCGGTTGATTTGTTTGTCTCTAGTTTGGCAAGGCACTTTTGCATGTCCCGTTCGTCAATTGAACCAATTTCTAGGAGCGTGATTCCCCTCGGTGGAATAGGGCTCTCGGGTATCGACTCGATGTTCTCGACCGTGAACACAGGGACCGATGTTGCTTTTCGACTTCTTTTTTGATCTTATAAACGTGAAGAACCTTTGCGGATTGCACTTGGATTCGCGTGCTATTTACTTCTCGTAGTCTCGCTTGCATTGGCGGATGAGGGTTCTGCAAATTCTGAGGTTGTTGAGGTATTGTTCACGTGCTTCATCAGTGTTGTTTTCCTTCAACAAGTTATATTTTCTTTTCTTTAAATTTATTGCCCTTCTTACTTGGGTAGTAATCCATGGTGGATTAAAAGCCACTGTTTGTTCTCCTAGTCTTAATGGGAACTGTTGTCCTCTCCACTTCTAGGAGTTTATTCTTGAAGATGTTCCACGCGTCGTCTACAAGGGCGAAGTTTAGGTGTTCCCACGTAGCTTGGGGTATAGTTCACGAGCAAGATTGAAATTAGCTTTTCTGTAGTCTGGCATTTTGGATGCGTTCTCTATAAGTTCATGTTCCGTTCTAATGCTGAAGCGAATTAGGTGGTGATCCCAGCCATTGATTTTCTCACCGACCCTCCCTTCGCGTACGAGGTCGGAGTCAGTCACGAATACGAGGTCTAGTATATTGTTTTCTCAGGTTGATTGGGTAATAATCTGGGTTAGAAATGTGTGTTCGAACATTTCGAGTAGCCTAGTTGTAGTAGTAGTAGTAGTAGTAGTAGTAGTAGTAGTAGTAGTAGTAGGAGGAGGAGGAGGAGGAGGAGGAGGAGTGTGTAATTCACCACGGCCTGATCACGAGTTGGACTCGCTTTCGCCAGCAGGTACCCTCACGACGTGAGCTACTGCTCATTATTGTCGATCTCTGGGTACTGCCAGGACCTCAAACACCACACACCCCATCCCTTTTGCTCAAGGGGGGACAGTAACCACTCCTAGTCAACGGAAAGAATCCGGCCTGAGCGGGGTTCGAACCGCCGCCTGTTTGGCCGTGAATCCTTGCAGAGCGGCGCTCTAACCGATTGAGCTACCTGTGTGTGTGTGTGTGTGTGTGTGTGTGTGTGTGTGTGTGTGTGTGTGTGTGTGTGTGTGTGTGTGTGTGTGTGTGTGTGTGTGTGTGTAATCCTTTGGTACAGTCAAAACAATAAACACAAAATCCCTCCCCAAGTCTCTCTCTCTCTCTCTCTCTCTCTCTCTCTCTCTCTCTCTCTCTCTCTCTCTCTCTCTCTCTCTCTCTCTCTCTCTCTCTCTCTCTCTCTCTCTCTCTCTCTCTCTCTCTCTCTCTCTCTCTCTCTCTCTCTCTCTCTCTCTCTCTCTCTGCATCTTTTTCTCCTTTTCTTCCTTCTACAGACCCTCCTTACCTCTTTCCCTCCTTAAATCCTCCCTCATCCTTTATTTCTCCTCTTCCTCCTCCTCCAGCTCCTCCTCCTTCTCCTCCATCCATTTTCTCCCTCCCTCCTTCCCATTTTCTCTTTTGCATATCAGTCCTCTTTCTTCTTACCTTTCTTCTTCCTACCTTCACTATATTTTATCTTCCCCTTCTTTGCCACTTTTTTCCTTTCTCCCTTCCAGCATTCGTTCATATTCTCCTATCTTTCATTCTTATCTATCTTCCTTCCTTTTCCCTTCTTTTTTCCTTCCTTCCTATTTCCCTTCCTTCCTTATTTCCTTCCTCCTTTTGTCTCATAGTCACCTACCTTCATTCCTTCCTTCTTTCCTTCATTCCTCTATTCTTCCTCTTCTTTCTCTCTTCCCTCATCTCCCTCCCCACTTCTCCCCCAACTCCCCCCCTTCTCTTCTCCCATCCACCACTCTTTTCCACCCTTTCCACCAACCCTTCCCCTCTTCTTCCCTCAAACCCTAACCTCTCCCCATCCCTTGCCTCTCCTTCCCTCCCCTCCCCTCCCCACCCATAGGCACTCCCTCATCCTATATACTCCCCTTCACCCCATCTCCCTTTATCCCCTTCTCTTTCCCCGTCCCTTCATTTCCCCTCTCTTCACCCCCCTTCTCCCCTATATCTACCGTCCTCCCCTTCTCTTACCCCATTCCCCTCATTCCTCTGTCTTCGCCTCCCCTTTCTCCCTTATAATTCCCCTCTTCCCCTTTTCCTACCCAGCCCTTCACTCCTCTCCCCCTTCTCGTCTATACCTCCTCCCCTTCTCATACCCCATCCCCCTCTTTCCCCATTCTTCTCCTCTCCTCTTCTTCCCTATATATGCCTCCCTTCCTCTCTTTCTCTTCCCCACTCCCCTCCTCCCTCTACTCCCTCCCCTTCTCCCTTCGTCCCCTCCTCCCTTCTCTCAACTATTCCCTTCTCCCCATCCTTCAAATCCCCACCACTTCTGCCTCCCGACCAACGCCCGTTTAATCCAATAGAGGATTTGAGAGAGAGAGAGAGTTTTTATCACGCACTGCAGTATAGCCACACCTCTGTTTTATGTTTTATTTTTTGTCTTTTTCATATTCTGGCAATAGTTTTTTTTCCCTTTTTATTCCGGCAATATTTTTTTGTTATCTATTATTTTGGCAACACTTTTTTTCATTATTATTATTTTTCTGGCAACACTTTTTTTTCTATTCTTCTTCTTCAGGCAACACTTTTTTTCTATTACAATTATTCTGGCAACACTTTTCTATTCTTCTTCTTCTGGCAACACTTTTTCCTATTCTTCTTCTTCTGGCAACACTTTTTCCTATTCTTCTTCTTCTGGTAACACTTTTTTTTCTATTACAATTATTCTGGCAACACTTTTTTCTATTCTTCTTCGTCTGGCAACACTTTTTCCTATTCTTCTTCTTCAGGCAACACTTTTTTTCTATTACAATTATTCTGGCAACACTTTTTTCTATTCTTCTTCTTCTGGTATCACTTTTTTTTCTATTACAATTATTCAGGCAACACTTTTTTTCTATTACAATTATTCTGGCAACACTTTTTTCTATTCTTCTTCTTCTGGCAACACTTTTTTCTATTCTTCTTCTTCTGGTAACACTTTTTTTTCTATTACAATTATTCTGGCAACACTTTTTTTCTATTACAATTATTCTGGCAACACTTTTTTTCTATTACAATTATTCTGGCAACACTTTTTTCTATTCTTCTTCTTCTGGCAACACTTTTTTTTTCTATTAGAATTATTCTGGCAACACTTTTTTCTATTCTTCTTCTTCTTCTGGCAACACTTTTCAATTATTATCATTATTATTCTGGCAACACTTTTTTTAATCCCCTCACTCTGGCTACACTGCCTCTGTCTCTTCATTTATTCATTCAATTATTTATTTTTTGCCATCATTACTAACGCTAATTCCATTTACATTAATTTTCTTTCTCGTTTTATTTATTACGTTTCCACTAATTAATTCGAGGGGTGGCTAGAGGAGAGAGAGAGAGAGAGAGAGAGAGAGAATGGGGAGAAAATGGGAGAAAAATAGTGTGATAGAAAATGTAGAGAAGGGGAAGAGAGGGACGGAGGAAGGGAGGGAAAGAGGGAGGAGGGAAGTGGAGGGAGGAGGGAAGTGGAGGTATAATGTCTGGCTGTATATTTCAATGTAGTTTTAATATTACTTCTACCTTACCTCCCTCCTCCCCCTCTCCCCATCATTCCTTTCTCCTCCTTTTTCCTCCCCCTCTCCAATCTACTTTTACTCTTCTCACTACTTCTCTTTCCTCCTCTGCCTTCACCTTCTCTCCTTCCTCCCGTTTCTCTCCATTTCCCCTTCTTTCCTTTTCCCTTATCTCCTCTTTCTGCATTACCTCTCCATCTCGTCTCCTTTTCTCCTCCTGCTCCTCTTTCTAACCTTACCTTAACCATTCACCCCCTTCCTCTCCTCCAATTCCTCCCTCTTCCTCTCAATACCCTCCCCTCCTCCCCTCCTTTCACCCCCTCCTCCATCCCTTCCCCTTTCATCCCCTTCTTTAACCATTCCTCCTCTTCCTCTCCTCCACAGTCCCCTCCTCCTCCTCCTCCTCCTCCCCTCCACTCCTCTCACACAACATTTGGGGAAACTAAATTAAAAAACACATGCTTCATAGAGTGCATCCCTATATATGTGTTTTTTTTTATCATATATATTTCAACAACAAA
>NW_026110381.1:5000-10000 GCF_024679095.1 Eriocheir sinensis | reverse complement strand
ACGCGCTTGCTTCCCGGAATTTCAAATAACAATAATTGGAAGAAAGACTTGTGAATAATTTCCAGTGAATAATCATTAGAGTGGCACTAATGAAACGCCGCGCCACAGATGCAACGAACAGACAAACACACGCACGCACGCACACCGGAAGACTAAAGGTGTGATGTGTAGAGGTGTGGGTGCGTAGTGGCCCGAGACGCATGACCACGGTGCTCATCTCTGTAACCTTTCTTTTGTGTTGGTGGTGGGCTGTTGCTGTTTTCTTGTTGTTGTTGTTATTAGTGTCTATTGTTGTAGTAGTGCAGGTGAGTATTGTTACCTGACCAGATGTTGTTGCTGTTTGTCTGCCTTTCTGTCTCAGTCCGCCTGTCTGTCTCTATATTTGTTTACCTCTCATTTCTTCACCGTCTCTTTCTGTCTCTCTCACACATACATACCTTACCCTTTCCCCACTTCCCCCGACACACCCAGCCTTACCCCTGTCCTAACCCCAACCCTCAACCCCCCCTCCCCCCACACACCTCTCGTTACCCACAAACTACCCCTAACGCCTACATAGCTAACCCTAACACTACCCTCCTCAACGACCTCCGCCCCCTTCTACACACAAAAAAATAATCACTAACCTCTTCCTTGTATGGAAAAGGAAAGACAGACCATGAGTTCGAGTAGAGGAGAAATGGGGTATAAAATAATGGGTGTAAGAGACTGTCCCCATTAAAATCCCATTCACACTTTTTTTTACAGCAAAGGAGGCACTCCAAGGAGAAAAATAATACAGAAAACGTCCGTTAATAAGTTCACTATAAAAGTCGAAAGATTACTATGTTCTGCGGTCCGTAGCGCCGGATGTTGCGTCACTATAGTGAAACCAAACTGTCGACTCCGTTTTGGCGTTGGCTCCCGGTCCATTTCTCCCTCTGCTCTGCCACACAGTCCCAACACCTATTTTTCCTCTCATATGTTACCTATAGATTACATATGAACGGAAGAGATAGGTGTTGGGACTAATATGAGAAACGAAGAGATAGGACCCATGACCTCGACATATTTGGAAGACTTTAAGTACGTCAAACCCATACTGTCGGCGAAGTTCGGACAGCCGGCTACCCAGGCCACGCCCACACGCAGCAGACATGGACGATTTTGCCCTTCCCCAACCCCTGCAGCAAGACGACTACTACGCCCTCTACATCGCTCACAGGAGTTTTCGGCTAAACGAGAGGAGCTTAGTCACCTTCATCATCACTACTGCGACTACCACGTCCTTATTATCGCCTCTTGTGGAGTTTTGGGTTGAGGAATAGTGTAGTCGCCGTCGCCATCACCATCACTACTGCGACTATACCACGCCCTCACCATCGCCTCCAAGAGAGTTTTCGGCTTAAAGAGAACAGCTTAGTCTCCCTTACCATCGCTTCTACGGGAGTTTTGGGCTGAAGGAGAAGAGTTTAGTCGCGGCAGCTCCTGATTGAGTGGCCGCTTTGGAGGAAATATAAAGAGCTAAGGAGGAGGAGGAGGAGGAGGAGGAAGAGGAGGAGGGAGTCCCATGATTCACACGATGCCTTAAACGTTGGAGTTCTGTCACATACCGAAGAAAACTATCCCAAAAATTGACCCCAAAAATACCCAGCACGCATTTTAAGACATGGTGATTGGCAGCCTCTATAGCCACTAGTCTCCGCAGAGGGTGGAGAGAATGTAAACAGTCCCTTCTCCTCCAGGATGAAATATTTTTTACGATATTTTAATAAAGAACTTTAAATCATCACAATTATTAGTCTCAAAATAGCTTAGATGAGTTCGTGAAGATAGGCAGCATTGTACACGATACGGAATAGAGCACCGAGGCCACGCGCAGTGAAGCGTATGCCCCGAACTTTACGTTACGTTTTATTGTACGCACACTCAAAAAACTATCGTTACTGTGGGGTCCGACGAATTTCACACTGAGCAGCCCGGTAATCTCGGCAGGGTTGGTAAAAAGAGTGCGATCACCCCCACCACCTCAGCTCTGCTGGGGGGAGCAGGACAGGACCCCCGTAAGGGAGGGAAAGAGAGGAAAGGAGGCACTGAGATACCAGATATCACCATAATATTAACGGAGTGATTTGAGTGCCACTTGTTTAAGCTTTATATTCACAAATTATTAAACAATAATGCTCATATGATATACGTAACAGCGGTGGGTAGAAGCATTCTCCCATGTCAGATATAGTTCAGTTCATAATGTACCATCCTGGAACTAACACTTCCACTGAACGTGTCTTTTCTTTCATGGACAAGTTGTGGGCATCTGAAGAAAAAAACTTCAAATTGCAACGCTAAAAGCATTGCTGGTAAGAAAGATAAAGTTTAAACAGAGTTGCATGGACTTCTACAGGTTGTTTCAATGTACTCCTGGGCTACCCTTCTCTCTTGTGCTGCCTCATTCCCCAATTTCTCCACCTATCAACTCGACACAATCTTCCAAACACCTATCCCCTATTCTTCGACAACACTCAGCTGTCACCATCTTCAACACTAAACATCCTCGGTCTATCCTTAACTCAAAATCTTGACTGGAAACTTCATATCTCTTCTCTTACTAAATCAGCTTCCTCGAGGTTGGGCGTTCTGTATCGTCTCCGCCAGTTCTTCTCCCCCGCACAGTTGCTATCCATATACAGGGGCCTTGTCCGCCCTCGTATGGAGTATGCATCTCACGTGTGGGGGGGCTCCACTCACACATCTTTCTTGGACAGAGTGGAGTCTAAGGCTCTTCGTCTCATCAGCTCTTCTCCTCTTACTGATAGTCTTCTACCTCTTAATTTCCGCCGCCATGTTGCCTCTCTATCTTCTATCGATATTTTCATGCTGACTGCTCTTCTGAACGTGCTAACTGCACGCCTCCCCCCCTCCCGCGGCCCCGCTGCACGCGACTTTCTACTCATGCTCATCCCTATACTGTCCAAACCCCTTATGTAAGAGTTAACCAGCATCTTCACTCTTTCATCCCTCACGCTGGTAAACTCTGGAACAATCTTCCTTCTTCTGTATTTCCTCCCGCCTACGACTTGAACTCTTTCAAGAGAAGGGTATCTGGACACCTCTCCTCCCGAAATTGACCTCTCTTTCGGCCACCTCTTTAGATTATTTTTGTGAGCAGCGAGAAGCGGGCTTTTTTTATTATAGTTTCCTTTTTTGTAGCCTTGAGCTGTCTCCTTTGTTGTAAAAAAAAAAAGGAACTTTGCGCGCTTTTTAAGTTGACGAATAAGGAATTTGGCGCAGGCGTTTTGAATTGCCGAAATTAGCCGTCTCTGGAGAAGAGTAATTTATTAAATAGCTTGCATGCAGGAGTTAATTTGTCTAACATGTTGGTATAATGACTCGCCGAGAATTATTAGCGAATTAATCTTATTGGGTGCATTCCACGATTGTTTCGAGCCAAGTGAACCCACACCCAACACACGCAGTGATACCACATGAATGTCCTGCTCTCAATGGCTTCGTCCTTGGTGTCAGTTTGTATCGTGCTAAATATGTAACGATAGCTTTTTTAGTGTGTGTACAAGAAAAGTGCGGGAACATTCAGCAGCTTCGATCTTTACGCTCGGCACGGATACGAAAACCAATCTTCTCAACGTACGCCACACACGGACACACGGACTCACATTGTGGTGCTCTTGATTACGTTGCATCAGAGATCACGAACAGCAAAACAAACAAACAAACAAAATGAGTAGACTGAACCTGAACTAAATTTTTACAGATCTACACTGTTCATTTCATTACTAAGATAGATAGATAGATAGACAGATACATACATTCATACATACATACATCCATATATACATACACACAGATAGCGTGTTTTCTTGTTGCTGTTTTTTTGTGTGATTTTTTGCCATTGACCCGCCTTCCTTGATGTTAAAAAACAGATAGATGGATAGAAAGATAGGTATAGATAGATAGGGATAGATAGAAGGATTGATAGATAGAAAGATACAGTTAGACAGATATAGATAGATATAGATAGATAAACAGATGGATAAATAGACAGATATAGACAGACAGATAAATAGATTGAGAGAAGATAGAGATGGGGAGGGGGGGAGAAAAGAGGATTCGAACCAAGGCCCAGCCCATCAGTCGACAGCGTTACCACCACACCACCACCACCACTACAAAGCATCAATACAGCATACATTATTGATATGCTCCCTGAATGTATGCGTGTCTGGGGGGTGAGGGGGGAGGAAGGAGAGGAAGAGGAGGAGGGAGGGGGAAGGGGGGAGAGGAGGAGGGAGGGAGGGATAGGAGGGGAGGGGTGATGGCGGTGTCTTGTATTTATTTGTTTATTTTACCATTTCTGTGTTTGTCTGTCTGTCTGTCTATCGGCCTATCTGTTTGTCTATGTTTTATTTATTTGTGTATGTGTGTATGAATATGTGTATGTATTGTATATACTGCCTATCTATTTCTCTGTGTATGTATCCATGTTTATGTACGTGTGTATGTATGTATGTAAATGTACATATAATATATATATATATATATATATATATATATATATATATATATATATATATATATATATATATATATATATATATATATATATATATATATATATATATATATATATATATATATATATATATATATGTGTGTGTGTGTGTGTGTGTGTGTGTGTGTGTGTGTGTGTGTGTGTGTGTGTGTGACGTATGTTGAAATAAAAGTGTATTCATCGAAAGATTATTTATATATCTATTCATGCGTTTATCTACATGTCTAAGTGTGTCGGTAAAAGTCAATCACACTATCTATATATCTGTCCATCTATCTTTCTATCTATCTATCCATCTATATATCTATCTCTATCTATCCTTTCATCCATTCATCTGTTTATCTACCTATCTATCTATCTATCCACCCATATATCAACCAACATATCTACCAACCAACCGGCTCTTCCCTTGCAACCTTTCTCTCCCTCTCGCACATCCACCCTTCCTACC
>NW_026110380.1:12500-127070 GCF_024679095.1 Eriocheir sinensis | reverse complement strand
GAGGAGAGAATGGATGACAGGGAAATGAGATGCAAGATTTGACCACCATAAAGAATTATAAACGTTAATTAAGCAAAAGATAACTTATTTATTAAAAGGAAGGAAGGGTTGAAGATAGACAGAGAGGAGGAGGAGGAGGAGGAGGAGGAGAGAGTAAACTTAAGACTAAAAACAATCACTTGATATCATTTAGTATTCCATAATGTTGCCGAGCTCTGCACACTAGTCACTCCCAATGATTAGACAGCTAACCAGTGATAGCCTATCCTCACTAACACACTGAGGACATATGTTGACCTAAATTGACCTATCTATCTTGGTGTGACTCTCCGTGATGTCTCCCCTGCTTGACCTGGCATCTCCGCGGTCCCACACGAGTCCGGCCTCCGTCACGGCAGCTCTGGGAAGACAAAACATATCTGACAGAAAACATACTGCATGACACACGAGGCTGGTCCATATACATACTGCATGACATGAGGTTGGTCCATACATACTGCAGAAGACACACGAGCTGGTCCATATACATATACTGTATCCATCACGAGGCTGGTCCATATACATACTGCATGACACATTAAGCTGGTCCATATACATACTGCATGACACACGAGGCTGGTCCATCACCACTAAGCCACCACATCCATCACCATTCAGCCAACACATCCATCACCATTAAGCCAACACATCCATCACCATTAAGTCAATACCCCATCACCATTAAGCCAACACATCCATCACCATTGTCAACACATCCATCACCATTAGTCCATCCATCACCATTAAGCCAACACATCCATCACCATTAAGCCAATACATCCATCACCATTAAGCCAACACATCCATCACCATTGGTCCAACACATCCATCACCATTAAGTCAATACCCCATCACCATTAAGCCAACACATCCATCACCATTAAGTCAACACATCCATCACCATTAAGTCAACACATCCATCACCATTAAGCCAACACATCCATCACCATTAAGCCAACACATCCATCACCATTAAGCCAACACCCCCATCACCATTAAGTCAAAACACCCATCACCATTAAGTCAATACCCCATCACCATTAAGTCAACACATCCATCACCATTAAGCCAACACATCCATCACCATTAAGTCAACACCCCATCACCATTAAGCCAACACATCCATCACCATTAAGTCAACACACCCATCACCATAAAGTCAACACATCCATCACCATTAAGCCAACACATCCATCACCATTAAGCCAACACATCCATCACCATTAAGCCAACACATCCATCACCATTAAGTCAATACCCCCATCACCATTAAGCCAACACATCCATCACCATTAAGCCAACACCCCCATCACCATTAAGCCAACACATCCATCACCATTAAGCCAACACATCCATCACCATTAAGCCAACACATCCATCACCATTAAGCCAACACATCCATCACCATTAAGTCAACACATCCATCACCATTAAGCCAACACATCCATCACCATTAAGCCAACACATCCATCACCATTAAGCCAACACATCCATCACCATTAAGCCAACACATCCATCACCATTAAGTCAACACATCCATCACCATTAAGCCAACACATCCATCACCATTAAGCCAACACATCCATCACCATTAAGCCAACACATCCATCACCATTAAGCCAACACATCCATCACCATTAAGCCAACACATCCATCACCATTAAGCCAACACATCCATCACCATTAAGTCAACACATCCATCACCATTGTCAACACATCCATCACCATTAAGCCAACACATCCATCACCATTGCCAACACATCCATCACCATTAAGCCAACACATCCATCACCATTGCTTCAACCCAGCCATCACCATTAAGCCAACACATCCATCACCATTAAGCCAACACATCCATCACCATTAAGCCAACACATCCATCACCATTAAGCCAACACATCCATCACCATTAAGTCAACACATCCATCACCATTAAGTCAACACATCCATCACCATTAAGCCAACACATCCATCACCATTAAGCCAACACATCCATCACCATTAAGCCAACACATCCATCACCATTAAGTCAATACCCCATCATCATTAAGCCAACACATCCATCACCATTAAGCCAATACATCCATCACCATTAAGCCAACACATCCATCACCATTAAGCCAACACATCCATCACCATTAAGTCAATACCCATCCATCACCATTAAGACAACAAATCCATAACAATTAAGACAACACATCCATCACCATTAAGCCAACACATCCATCACCATTAAGTCAACACATCCATCACCATTAAGCCAACACATCCATCACCATTAAGCCAACACATCCATCACCATTAAGTCAACACATCCATCACCATTAAGCCAACACATCCATCACCATTAAGACAACACATCCATCACCATTAAGCCAACACATCCATCACCATTAAGCCAACACATCCATCACCATTAAGTCAACAAACACATCACCATTAAGCCAACACATCCATCACCATTAAGTCAACACATCCATCACCATTAAGTCAACACATCCATCACCATTGCCAACATCCATCACCATTAAGCCAACACATCGATCACCATTAAGTCAACACATCCATCACCATTAAGCCAACACATCCATCACCATTAAGCCAACACATCCATCACCATTAAGCCAACACATCCATCACCATTAAGTCAACACATCCATCACCATTAAGCCAACACATCCATCACCATTAAGTCAACACATCCATCACCATTAAGCCAACACATCCATCACCATTAAGCCAACACATCCATCACCATTAAGCCAACACATCCATCACCATTAAGTCAACACATCCATCACCATTAAGCCAACACACCCATCACCATTAAGCCAACACATCCATCACCATTGCTTCAACACATCCATCACCATTAAGCCAACACATCCATCACCATTAAGCCAACACATCCATCACCATTAAGCCAACACATCCATCACCATTAAGCCAACACATCCATCACCATTAAGCCAACACATCCATCACCATTAAGCCAACACATCCATCACCATTAAGCCAACATCCATCACCATTAAGGCAACACATCCATCACCATTAAGCCAACACATCCATCACCATTAAGCCAACACATCCATCACCATTAAGCCAACACATCCATCACCATTAAGCCAACACAACCATCACCATTAAGCCAACACAACCATCACCATTAAGCCAACACACCAATCAACATTAAGCCAACATCCATCACCATTAAGCCAACACATCCATCACCATTAAGTCAACATCCATCACCATTAAGTCAACACATCCATCACCATTAAGCCAACACATCCATCACCATTGTCAACACATCCATCACCATTAAGCCAACACATCCATCACCATTAAGACAACACATCCATCACCATTAAGCCAACACATCCATCACCATTAAGCCAACACATCCATCACCATTAAGCCAACACATCCATCACCATTAAGCCAACACATCCATCACCATTAAGCCAACACATCCATCACCATTAATCCAACAAATCCATCACCATTGTTCAACACATCCATCACCATTAAGCCAACACATCCATCACCATTAAGCCAACACATCCATCACCATTAAGCCAACACATCCATCACCATTAAGCCAACACATCCATCACCATTAAGCCAACACATCCATCACCATTAAGCCAACACATCCATCACCATTAAGCCAATACCCCCATCACCATTAAGCCAACACATCCATCACCATTAAGCCAACACATCCATCACCATTAAGTCAATACCCCCATCACCATTAAGCCAACACATCCATCACCATTAAGCCAACACATCCATCACCATTAAGCCAACACATCCATCACCATTAAGCCAACACATCCATCACCATTAAGACAACACAACCATAACCATTAACACATCCATCACCATTGCCAACACATCCATCACCATTAAGTCAATACCCCATCACCATTAAGCCAACACTCTCTCTCTCTCTCTCACTCTCTCTCTCTCTCTCTCTCTCTCTCTCTCTCTCTCTCTCTCTCTCTCTCTCTCTCTCTCTCTCTCTCTCTCTCCCTTATTCTCTCTCCCTCTCCCTTATTCTCTCTCCCTCTCCCTCTCCCTTAAGCCAGCAGTGAAAACCCCAACAACTCTGAACACTCCAAGGACTGTCTTACCATAGATCACATTAATGGCCAATCCCTACTCGCAAACTTTGATGAAATAAAAATGTTAATGAGTGACAGAAATACAGATATTCTTTGCGTCAGCGAAACATGGCTCTCCCCTTACACTCCCGACACATACATCAACATTCCCAATTATAAAGTGTTCAGGTGCGACGGCGGCCGAGGTGCAGGTGTCTGTCTCTATGTTAGTGATACCTTTGCTTCTGAAATAATAGACACTAAAATAACTAAACAAACAGGGACTGAAGACATATGGGTCCCGTCCGAGTGCAGTGCAGGATATTACCATCTGTCATAGTAGGATGTATTTACAGACACCCAAAGGCTCTCGCTAATTCATATGATCATATAACTGAAACTATACGATCTATTATGCTTCATAAAAAAAACATTCTTAGTACTAGGCGACCTAAATGACGACCTTCTCTCGCCTACCAGCAAACTCTCACGCTTACTAAAGAATAATAAACTAACACAACTACTACGCCTCCCCACCATACTTACCCCCCCCACTGCTACACTACTGGATGTAATAATAACCAATAACCCTGACCTCATATTACAGAGTGACGTAATCCCTATCGCTGATCACGAGCTTATCACAGCCACAGTCAATATGAAAAAGCCAAAACGAATACCAGTTATAAAAACATTCAGAGACTTAAGATAAATTCTGCGAAAGCCTGCTAAACAACGTCACCGAACTGAATCAAATATTAAACACGGATAATGTTAATGACCAAGTGAGCATACTAACTTCAGTGTTCACCAGATGCTTAGACAACCTTGCTCCAATGGTAACACGTGAAATAAAACGGCCCCCTGCTCCCTGGATCAACAATGAAATTAATGAATGTATAAATCTCAGAAATACAACACAACGTAACCTCAATAACAACAGAAAAGATAAAATACTACAAGATAGGTACAGATACCTGAAGAAACGCGTAAAAACCCTAATTAATATGTCCAAAAATAATTACTATCAGTCCCAACTCAAAGATTGCAACCCTGAAAATATTACATACGAGATGAAAAAAAACATAAATTAGGACTTGCATCGAAAATAACAGCTCTGAGGGCGTGGTTGTCCCTTTCCGGGCCAAGGCAACAAAGTTTTGCATATTCACACAAAATCTCGCGGCACTCACTCCCATACACTTTACAATAAGTGCTATGGCCGGACAATCCCACTGTCCGAATCATCACCCCTCTCCCCTACTTAAGGACGGGGCTTGTAGATGAGGGCGGGATTCGAACCGAGTCCAACATTTACGTGTGAGGGCACGGAGCACAGATGAGGGCGGGATTCGAACCGAGTCCAACATTTACGTGGGCGGGTACGGAGCACAGACACATAACATGGAGGTGCTGAGGGCGGGTATCGAGACCCGGGAGATACATAGTCGGGGGCCGTAACACAAACACTTGGCAGATACGGGAGCAGCGGGTTCAGGCGAAGCGCTCCCGCCACCAACACACAGAATGATGGACGGAGACTTGTCGAGGAGGTGGAGGTTTGTGTGAGACTGAAGGGCTGACGGAAGGTACAGGGTGCAGAAAGGAAGGGAGTGCGCTTGTCCCGCCAACTCTTCTTTGTGTGTGTGATAGCTGTTCGGCGTAGTCCGCTTGTTTGCCTGTTGGTGGGGGGGGGAGCAGGCCTCTAGTTAACGGTCGTGTGTGTGTGTGTGTGTGTGTGTGTGTGTGTGTGTGTGTGCGTAATAGTTGTTCCGTGTAATTCGCTTGTTTGCCTGTTGGAAGGGGCGGAGCAAGCCTATTGTTAAGGGTTCTGTGTGTGTGTGTGTGTGTGTGTGTTAACGGCCACTTTGAATGTCGTTAAGCCCAGGGTGTGGCGTCATGAGACATCCGGGTATCATGAGACATCCCATATCCTCATATACCTGAATTTCGACAAGGTACCGTGTCTTTTGTCATCTGCTTTTTTTTTTTGTCGGGGTCTGTCCCACCCAAGTTTATTTATTTTATCATGAAAGCAAATGATGACGTATGTGTGTGTGTATATAACGAGGATATTAACAATCACTCTTCTTCTTCTTCTTGTGACCTAATAAGCCTTGCATCGCTATTTAAGTCCTCATTAGTACTGTTTTACACTTAGATGTTTCACTTAGTCACTCCATGATAGTAAAGTTTACGTTCCGCGATGGTAAAATATGGATATGGGATGTCTCACGACACCGGATGGCAGATGACACCACACCTCTCATAATGTTATACGGGCTAGTTAAACGTGTGCGTGTGTGTGTGTGTGTGTGTGTGTGTGTGTGTGTGTGTGTGTAATTTATCATATCCTGATCACGGGCCCGATCCGAATAAGCTCATTACAATTATAAATGTCCTGGATATTTTAAGATGTCCAAGCTATTAACATTTTAGTATATTTATTTTAGGGAATTCATCTTCCAGGGCTTCTGTTTAAGGTTTTTCTTTTATCATAATGTATTCTGAAAATGTCTCAAATAAGTAGTTTCATATATTTATCAAACTTTGTAAAGCTTTATTTTTAACTGTTTTTTAGCCAGTAAAGACACAAGAGCTCTGTATATTTTAGTGACTATATAAAGATTTTACTGAAGTGCTGAATGTGGACTAGAAATTGGAAATGTTCTTATATTAACGGAATTATTAGCATTCTTAAATAACTTCCGATTTATGTATGATGTTTTGGTTTTATGTATATTTGTGGTCAATAAATATCTATCTATCTATCTGTTAGTGTGTGTGTGTGTGTGTGTGTGTGTGTGTGTGTGTGTGTGTGGGCGGGGGTGATCTCCGACCATTATACGAGTTAGTTAATGTGTATGTGTGTGTGATAGATAGATAGGTAGATAGACAGAGAGAGAGAGAGAGAGAGAGAGAGAGAGTACTGATTGCGATATTTCTCTCTCTCTCATTTCTTTCCTTGTTTTGAGCCCTTGACCAATTTCCATTCAGATATAGTGTATGGAGAAACGAAATGGTACACACACACACACACACACACACACACACACACACACACACACACACACACGGCCCGGTAGCTCAGTGGATAGAGCGTCTGCCTCACAACCCGAAGGTGAAGGTAAGTTGGGTTTATCTTCTTTCACGTGTATCCCCTGTTCACCCAGCAGTGAGTAGGTACGCGACGTTAGGCACGGATTAATGACCTCGTTGTCGCGGTGTGTTGTGTGTGAGTGGTCCTACCCAAAGATCGGTACACACACACACAAACACACACACACACACATGCACACAACTATAGCAGCTCTTGTGAAATTATAAGAGAGAGAGAGAGAGAGAAACTATACCCATCAACAATACCATTAATTAACTATAAAATTCAACATAATTATCTTTCATATCCACTAAAAAAAGACAAAATCAACACCTGTCATTATTATTTTCAAGGTAACCGACTATTTTTTCCTTACTATCTTTGCCTGTCTGTCTATCTATTTGTCTGTCTATCTATCTGTTTGTCTGTCTGTCTGCTTGTTTACCTTACATGTTTACCTCAACTCCAGAAATACCTTGACAACTAATATGGCTTGGTTTATTACGATTATTTTCTTCCTTGTTATACCTGTCTGCCCACTCTCTCCAATACCTGAATCACCTTTGAATGAGAAAAAGAAGAGAAAAAGAGAAGAGGAGAGGAGGTGGATAAGAGGAGGAGGAGGAGGAGGAGGAGGGAAATAAGAAAAAAATGAATAATTGATATGAATGACCTCCCCAAGCTCGGCCACCTATATCCTTAAGAAGAGGAGAGGAGGTGGATAAAGAGGAGGAGGAGGAGGAGGAGGAGGAAAGAACGAGAACCCAAATAACTGCCTTCATATATAATTATTGTTTAAATGGTTAATTATTATTGCTTAACCAGGCTCGAACCTCAGCCTGCCAGCGGAGCTTTATCCACTGAGCTACTGGAACGGTGTGTCTGCCTGTCTGTGTGTGTGTGTGTGTGTGTGTGTGTGTGTGTGTGTGTGTGTGTCCTTGAAGCCTGGCAGCGCACTAACCGACTGAGCTACGGAGTGGTGTGTGTGTGTGTGTGTGTGTGTGTGTGTGTGAGAGAGAGAGAGAGAGAGAGAGAGAGAGAGAGAGAGAGAGAGAGCATTAATATCAACAACGTTATTTCCAACACTTTCCATCATTTTCTCTCTCTTTTTAATCTTACGAATTCATCCTCACTTTTCTCGTAATAACAATAATAATAATAATAATAATAATAATAATAATAATAATAATAATAATAATAATAATAATAATAATAATAATAGTAATAATAATAGTAGTAGTAGTAGTAGTAGTAATAATAATAATAATAATAATAATAATAATAATAATAATAATAATAATAATAGTAGCAGTATAGCAGTAATAGTAGTAGTAGTAGTGATAATAATAATAATAATAATAATAATAATAATAATAATAATAATAAGCACTTACCTCACTTCCTCCCTTGACTTTCTTATTTCAAACCGTATCCAAGCTTTTCCAGGCACTAGGAATGGCACTGCAAGATCACTGGCACCACATTCCCCTCTCAATGGCACTGTGGCACTCCGAGAACACGTAATTCCCTCTAAAACTTTAAAATATATAATTGCAACTCCATCCCCCCTCGCCATTTTTCCCCCTCTCTCATTTTGTCCTATTTATCACATTATCCGAGCTTTCCAGGACCTAGGATTGGCACTGTAACATCACTGGCACCTTTGTGTTCCCTTGATGGCACTGTGGCACTTAGGGAACACGAAACATGCCCAAAAACACGAAAAAAAACGTCGGCACTTGAGTGAACTCCCCTCCTTCACCCGCCATGTTCCCTCCCTCCCCTCAGTTTATCATCGTTTTTTACCTTATTTAGGGCCTCCCAAGGTCTATATATGGCCCCCACGTAATCTCTGGCCCTTTTTAACCTTCCTGTGGCACTGTGGTTTGCTGGCACCGCGTACTTAGCGCAAAATAAGTAAAAAGGATTAAGTTTTGAGCTGCGTCACAGACCAAGTCAGCTGATTCGCGCGGGAGACTGACTCATCTTCTTCTTCTTCTTCTTCTTCTTCTTCTTCTATTTCTTTTTATCTTCCTATTCTTCATCTACTTGTTTTTCTCGTTGTTTTCCGTGTATTTTTCTTTTTTCTCTTTTTTTCTCTTTTTCTGTTCTCATAAACCTTTTTTCCTCTCTCTCTCTGTGCGTTACTGTCTCCCTGTGATTGTCTGATATGTAATTCTATGTAATTCTATGTAATTCTCTCTCTCTCTCTCTCTCTCTCTCTGTGCGTTACTGTCTCCCTGTGATTGTCTGATATGTAATTCTATGTAATTCTATGTAATTCTCTCTCTCTCTCTCTCTCTCTCTGTGCGTTACTGTCTCCCTGTGATTGTCTGATATGTAATTCTATGTAATTCTCTCTCTCTCTCTCTCTCTCTCTCTCTCTCTCTGTGCGTTACTGTCTCCCTGTGATTGTCTGATATGTAATTCTATGTAATTCTCTCTCTCTCTCTCTCTCTCTCTCTCTCTCTGTGTGTGTGTGTGTGTGTGTGTCTGTCTCTCTCTCTCTCTGTGTGTTACTGATGTGATTGTCTGATAGATAGAGAGAGAGAGAGAGAGAGAGAGAGAGAGAGAGAGAGAGAGAGAGAGAGAGAGAGAGAGAGAGAGAGAGAGAAAATTACATCGAATTACATAGAATTACATAGAAAATCAGACCACACAGACCCGGCATGGTCCAGACTAGACTATCTTGAATGGCACTCGAGTCTGCTTTCAACTTGAGCCATACGGTCAACAAGAGCCTTCATTAATGCTCTGTTGCCTGGCACTTCTGAATCATTGGCACAGTCCTACAGAGCCGTCACTTTGGACTCCAGCTTGGCCTGTCTGACCTCAGCGACGCCTCTCTCCATCAGGGCCATATTTTTAATTAAACATTTCTGAGCACAATGACACAAAATTTACTAGTCTTTCGTGGGAGTTTAGGGCATTTCCAGGGGTACTTTTATGACCCTGGTGGTAGTCTGAGCCTTCTTCTGTACCGTGAACCTAAAAGAACACTCATTAGAACACGTAATTTACTAGTCTTTCGTGGGAGTTTAGGGCATTTCCAGGGGTACTTTTATGACCCTGGTGGTAGTCTGAGCCTTCTTCTGTACCGTGAGCCTAAAAGAACACTCATTAGAACACGTAATTTACTAGTCTTTCGTGGGAGTTTAGGGCATTTCCAGGGGTACTTTTATGACCCTGGTGGTAGTCTGAGCCTTCTTCTGTACCGTGAACCTAAAAGAACACTCATTAGAACACGTAATTTACTAGTCTTTCGTGGGAGTTTAGTGCATTTCCAGGGGTACTTTTATGACCCTGGTGGTAGTCTGAGCCATCAACTGTACCGTGAACATAAAAAAACACTCATTTGACAAGGCATTTAACTTTCGTTGGAGTTTAGGGCATTTCCAGGGGTAGTTTTATGACCCTGGTGGTAGTTTGACCCTTCCTCTGTACCGTGAACCTGAAGAAACACCTATTTGACAAGGCTTTCCTAGGAGGTGTGAGCATTTCCAGGGGTAGTTTTATGACCCTGGTGGTAGTTTGACCCTTCCTCTGTACCGTGAACCTGAAGAAACACCTATTTGACAAGGCTTTCCTAGGAGGTGTGAGCATTTCCAGTGGTAGTTTTATGACCCTGGTGGTAGTGTGACCCTTCCTCTGTACCGTGAACCTGAAGAAACACCTATTTGACAAGGCTTTCCTAGGAGTTGTGGGCATTTCCAGGGGTAGTTTTATGACCCTGGTGGTAGTGTGACCCTTCCTCTGTACCGTGAACCTGAAGAAACACCTATTTGACAAGGCTTTCCTAGGAGGTGTGAGCATTTCCAGGGGTAGTTTTATGACCCTGGTGGTAGTTGACCTCCTCTTTACCGTGAACCTGAAGAAACACCTATTTGACAAGGCTTTCCTAGGAGGTGTGAGCATTTCCAGGGGTAGTTTTATGACCCTGGTGGTAGTATGACCCTTCCTCTGTACCGTGAACCTGAAGAAACACCTATTTGACAAGGCTTTCCTAGGAGTTGTGGGCATTTCCAGGGGTAGTTTTATGACCCTGGTGGTAGTTTGACCCTTCCTCTGTACCGTGAACCTGAAGAAACACCTATTTGACAAGGCTTTCCTAGGAGTTGTGGGCATTTCCAGGGGTAGTTTTATGACCCTGGTGGTAGTTTGACCCTTCCTCTGTACCGTGAACCTGAAGAAACACCTATTTGACAAGGCTTTCCTAGGAGGTGTGAGCATTTCCAGGGGTAGTTTTATGACCCTGGTGGTAGTTTGACCCTTCCTCTGTACCATGAACCTGAAGAAACACCTATTTGACAAGGCTTTCCTAGGAGGTGTGAGCATTTCCAGGGGTAGTTTTATGACCCTGGTGGTAGTTTGACCCTTCCTCTGTACCATGAACCTGAAGAAACACCTATTTGACAAGGCTTTCCTAGGAGGTGTGGGCATTTCCAGGGGTAGTTTTAGGATCCTAGTGGTAGTTTGACCCTTCCTCTGTACCGTGAGCCTGAAGAAACACATATTTGACAAGGCTTTCCTAGGAGTCGTGAGCATTTCCAGGGGTAGTTTAATGGCCCTGGTGGTAGTGTGACCCTTCCTCTGTACCGTGAGCCTGAAGAAACACATATTTGACAAGGCTTTCCTAGGAGGTGTGAGCATTTCCAGGGGTAGTTTTATGACCCTGGTGGTAGTGTGACCCTTCCTCTGTACCATGAACCTGAAGAAACACCTATTTGACAAGGCTTTCCTAGGAGGTGTGAGCATTTCCAGGGGTAGTTTTATGACCCTGGTGGTAGTTTGACCCTTCCTCTGTACCATGAGCCTGAAGAAACACCTATTTGACAAGGCTTTCCTAGGAGGTGTGAGCATTTCCAGGGGTAGTTTTAAGACCCTGGTGGTAGTATGACACATCCTCTCTACCAAGAACCTGAAGAAAAACCTATTTGACAAGGCTTTCCTAGGAGGTGTGAGCATTTCCAGGGTAGTTTTATGACCCTGGTGTTTGTTTGACCCTTCCTCTGTACCATGAACCTGAAGAAACACCTATTTGACAAGGCTTTCCTAGGAGGTGTGAGCATTTCCAGTAGTTTTATGACCCTGGTGGTAGTTTGACCCTTCCTCTGTACCGTGAACCTGAAGAAACACCTATTTGACAAGGCTTTCCTAGGAGGTGTGAGCATTTCCAGGGTAGTTTTATGACCCTGGTGGTAGTTTGACCTTCCTCTGTACCATGAACCTGAAGAAACACCTATTTGACAAGGCTTTCCTAGGAGGTGTGAGCATTTCCAGGGGTAGTTTTATGACCCTGGTGGTAGTTTGACCTTCCTCTGTACCATGAACCTGAAGAAACACCTATTTGACAAGGCTTTCCTAGGAGGTGTGAGCATTTCCAGGGTAGTTTTATGACCCTGGTGGTAGTTTGACCCTTCCTCTGTACCATGAACCTGAAGAAACACCTATTTGACAAGGCTTTCCTAGGAGGTGTGAGCATTTCCAGGGGTAGTTTTATGACCCTGGTGGTAGTTTGACCTTCCTCTGTACCATGAACCTGAAGAAACACCTATTTGACAAGGCTTTCCTAGGAGGTGTGAGCATTTCCAGGGGTAGTTTTATGACCCTGGTGGTAGTTTGACCCTTCCTCTGTACCATGAACCTGAAGAAACACCTATTTGACAAGGCTTTCCTAGGAGTTGTGAGCATTTCCAGGGGTAGTTTTATGACCCTGGTGGTAGTTTGACCTTCCTCTGTACGATGAACCTGAAGAAACACCTATTTGACAAGGCTTTCCTAGGAGTTGTGAGCATTTCCAGGGGTAGTTTTATGACCCTGGTGGTAGTTTGACCCTTCCTCTGTACCGTGAACCTGAAGAAACACCTATTTGACAAGGCTTTCCTAGGAGGGGTGGGCATTTCCAGGGTAGTTTTATGACCCTGGTGGTAGTTTGACCCTTCCTCTGTACCATGAACCTGAAGAAACACCTATTTGACAAGGCTTTCCTAGGAGGTGTGTGCATTTCCAGGGTAGTTTTATGACCCTGGTGGTAGTTTGACCCTTCCTCTGTACCATGAACCTGAAGAAACACCTATTTGACAAGGCTTTCCTAGGAGGTGTGAGCATTTCCAGGGGTAGTTTTATGACCCTGGTGGTAGTTTGACCCTTCCTCTGTACCATGAACCTGAAGAAACACCTATTTGACAAGGCTTTCCTAGGAGGTGTGAGCATTTCCAGGGGTAGTTTTATGACCCTGGTGGTAGTTTGACCCTTCCTCTGTACCATGAACCTGAAGAAACACCTATTTGACAAGGCTTTCCTAGGAGATGTGGGCATTTCCAGGGGTAGTTTTATGACCCTGGTGGTAGTTTGACCTTCCTCTGTACCATGAACCTGAAGAAACACCTATTTGACAAGGCTTTCCTAGGAGGTGTGAGCATTTCCAGGGTAGTTTTATGACCCTGGTGGTAGTGTGACCCTTCCTCTGTACCATGAACCTGAAGAAACACCTATTTGACAAGGCTTTCCTAGGAGGTGTGAGCATTTCCAGTGGTAGTTTTATGACCCTGGTGGTAGTTTGACCCTTCCTCTGTACCATGAACCTGAAGAAACACCTATTTGACAAGGCTTTCCTAGGAGGTGTGAGCATTTCCAGGGGTAGTTTTATGACCCTGGTGGTAGTTTGACCCTTCCTCTGAACCGTGAGCCTGAAGAAACACCTATTTGACAAGGCTTTCGTAGGAGCTGTGGGCATTTCCAGGGGTAGTTTTATGACCCTGGTGGTAGTTTGACCCTTCCTCTGAACCGTGAGCCTGAAGAAACACCTATTTGACAAGGCTTTCCTAGGAGGTGTGAGCATTTCCAGGGGTAGTTTTATGACCCTGGTGGTAGTTTGACCCTTCCTCTGAACCGTGAGCCTGAAGAAACACATATTTGACAAGGCTTTCCTAGGAGTCGTGAGCATTTCCAGGGGTAGTTTTATGACCCTGGTGGTAGTTTGACCCTTCCTCTGTACCATGAGCCTGAAGAAACACCTATTTGACAAGGCTTTCCTAGGAGGTGTGAGCATTTCCAGTAGTTTTATGACCCTGGTGGTAGTTTGACCCTTCCTCTGTACCATGAACCTGAAGAAACACCTATTTGACAAGGCTTTCCTAGGAGGTGTGAGCATTTCCAGGAGTAGTTTTATGACCCTGGTGGTAGTTTGACCCTTCCTCTGTACCATGAACCTGAAGAAACACCTATTTGACAAGGCTTTCCTAGGAGGTGTGAGCATTTCCAGGGGTAGTTTTATGACCCTGGTGGTAGTTTGATATATCCACTGAACCTTGAACCTGAAGAAACACCTAATAGACAAGGCTTTACTAGGAGTTGTGAGCATTTCCAGGTGTAGTTTTATGACCCTGGTTGTAGTTTGAGCGTTGCTCTGTTCCTTGAACCTGAAGAAACACCTATTTGACAAGGCTTTCCTAGGAGGTGTGAGCATTTCCAGGGGTAGTTTTATGACCCTGGTGGTAGTTTGACCCTTCCTCTGTACCGTGAACCTGAAGAAACACCTATTTGACAAGGCTTTCCTAGGAGGTGTGAGCATTTCCAGGGGTAGTTTTATGACCCTGGTGGTAGTTTGACCCTTCCTCTGTACCGTGAACCTGAAGAAACACCTATTTGACAAGGCTTTCCTAGGAGGTGAGCATTTCCAGGAGTAGTTTTATGACCCTGGTGGTAGTTTGACCCTTCCTCTGTACCATGAACCTGAAGAAACACCTATTTGACAAGGCTTTCCTAGGAGATGTGAGCATTTCCAGGGGTAGTTTTATGACCCTGGTGGTAGTTTGACCCTTCTTCTGTACCGTAAACCTGAAGAAACACCTATTTGACAAGGCTTTCCTAGGAGGTGTGAGCATTTCCAGGGGTAGTTTTATGACCCTGGTGGTAGTTTGACCCTTCCTCTGTACCGTGAACCTGAAGAAACACCTATTTGACAAGGCTTTCATATGAGTTGATGGCATTTCCAGGGGTAGTTTTATGACCCTGGTGGTAGTTTGACCCTTCCTCTGTACCATGAACCTGAAGAAACACCTATTTGACAAGGCTTTCCTAGGAGGTGTGAGCATTTCCAGGCGTAGTTTTATGACCCTGGTGGTAGTTTGACCCTTCCTCTGTACCGTGAACCTGAAGAAACACCTATTTGACAAGGCTTTCCTAGGAGGTGTGAGCATTTCCAGGGGTAGTTTTATGACCCTGGTGGTAGTTTGACCCTTCCTCTGTACCGTGAACCTGAAGAAACACCTATTTGACAAGGCTTTCCTAGGAGGTGTGAGCATTTCCAGGAGTAGTTTTATGACCCTGGTGGTAGTTTGACCCTTCCTCTGTACCATGAACCTGAAGAAACACCTATTTGACAAGGCTTTCCTAGGAGTTGTGGGCATTTCCAGGGGTAGTTTTATGACCCTGGTGGTAGTTTGACCCTTCCTCTGTACCATGAACCTGAAGAAACACCTATTTGACAAGGCTTTCCTAGGAGGTGTGAGCATTTCCAGGAGTAGTTTTATGACCCTGGTGGTAGTTTGACCTTCCTCTGTACCATGAACCTGAAGAAACACCTATTTGACAAGGCTTTCCTAGGAGGTGTGAGCATTTCCAGGAGTAGTTTTATGACCCTGGTGGTAGTTTGACCCTTCCTCTGTACCATGAACCTGAAGAAACACCTATTTGACAAGGCTTTCCTAGGAGGTGTGAGCATTTCCAGGAGTAGTTTTATGACCCTGGTGGTAGTTTGACCCTTCCTCTGTACCATGAACCTGAAGAAACACCTATTTGACAAGGCTTTCCTAGGAGGTGTGAGCATTTCCAGGAGTAGTTTTATGACCCTGGTGGTAGTTTGACCCTTCCTCTGTACCATGAACCTGAAGAAACACCTATTTGACAAGGCTTTCCTAGGAGGTGTGAGCATTTCCAGGGGTAGTTTTATGACCCTGGTGGTAGTTTGACCTTCCTCTGTACCATGAACCTGAAGAAACACCTATTTGACAAGGCTTTCCTAGGAGGTGTGAGCATTTCCAGGGGTAGTTTTATGACCCTGGTGGTAGTTTGACCCTTCCTCTGTACCATGAACCTGAAGAAACACCTATTTGACAAGGCTTTCCTAGGAGGTGTGAGCATTTCCAGGGGTAGTTTTATGACCCTGGTGGTAGTTTGACCCTTCCTCTGTACCATGAACCTGAAGAAACACCTATTTGACAAGGCTTTCCTAGGAGGTGTGAGCATTTCCAGGAGTAGTTTTATGACCCTGGTGGTAGTTTGACCCTTCCTCTGTACCATGAACCTGAAGAAACACCTATTTGACAAGGCTTTCCTAGGAGGTGTGTGCATTTACAGGGTAGTTTTATGACCCTGGTGGTAGTTTGACCTTCCTCTGTACCATGAACCTGAAGAAACACCTATTTGACAAGGCTTTCCTAGGAGGTGAGCATTTCCAGGGGTAGTTTTATGACCCTGGTGGTAGTTTGACCCTTCCTCTGTACCATGAACCTGAAGAAACACCTATTTGACAAGGCTTTCCTAGGAGGTGTGGGCATTTCCAGGTGTAGTTTTATGACCCTGGTGGTAGTTTGACCCTTCCTCTGTACCGTGAACCTGAAGAAACACCTATTTGACAAGGCTTTCCTAGGGTGTGAGCATTTCCAGGGGTAGTTTTATGACCCTGGTGGTAGTTTGACCCTTCCTCTGTACCATGAACCTGAAGAAACACCTATTTGACAAGGCTTTCCTAGGAGGTGTGAGCATTTCCAGGGTAGTTTTATGACCCTGGTGGTAGTTTGACCCTTCCTCTGTACCATGAACCTGAAGAAACACCTATTTGACAAGGCTTTCCTAGGAGGTGTGAGCATTTCCAGGGGTAGTTTTATGACCCTGGTGGTAGTTTGACCCTTCCTCTGTACCGTGAACCTGAAGAAACACCTATTTGACAAGGCTTTCCTAGGAGGTGTGAGCATTTCCAGGGGTAGTTTTATGACCCTGGTGGTAGTTTGACCCTTCCTCTGTACCATGAACCTGAAGAAACACCTATTTGACAAGGCTTTCCTAGGAGGTGTGAGCATTTCCAGGGGTAGTTTTATGACCCTGGTGGTAGTTTGACCCTTCCTCTGTACCATGTGAACCTGACGAAACACCTATTTGACAAGGCTTTCCTAGGAGATGTGAGCATTTCCAGGGGTAGTTTTATGACCCTGGTGGTAGTTTGACACTTCCTCTGTACCATGAACCTGAAGAAACACCTATTTGACAAGGCTTTCCTAGGAGGTGTGAGCATTTCCAGGGGTAGTTTTATGACCCTGGTGGTAGTTTGACCTTCCTCTGTACCATGAACCTGAAGAAACACCTATTTGACAAGGCTTTCCTAGGAGGTGTGAGCATTTCCAGGGTAGTTTTATGACCCTGGTGGTAGTTTGACCCTTCCTCTGTACCATGAACCTGAAGAAACACCTATTTGACAAGGCTTTCCTAGGAGTTGTGGGCATTTCCAGGGGTAGTTTTATGACCCTGGTGGTAGTTTGACCCTTCCTCTGTACCATGAACCTGAAGAAACACCTATTTGACAAGGCTTTCCTAGGAGGTGTGAGCATTTCCAGGGGTAGTTTTATGACCCTGGTGGTAGTTTGACCTTCCTCTGTACCATGAACCTGAAGAAACACCTATTTGACAAGGCTTTCCTAGGAGGTGTGAGCATTTCCAGGGGTAGTTTTATGACCCTGGTGGTAGTTTGACCCTTCCTCTGTACCATGAATCTGAAGAAACACCTATTTGACAAGGCTTTCCTAGGAGGTGTGACCATTTCCAGGAGTAGTTTTATGACCCTGGTGGTAGTTTGACCCTTCCTCTGTACCATGAACCTGAAGAAACACCTATTTGACAAGGCTTTCCTAGGAGGTGTGAGCATTTCCAGGAGTAGTTTTATGACCCTGGTGGTAGTTTGACCCTTCCTCTGTACCATGAACCTGAAGAAACACCTATTTGACAAGGCTTTCCTAGGAGGTGTGAGCATTTCCAGGAGTAGTTTTATGACCCTGGTGGTAGTATGACCCTTCCTCTGTACCATGAACCTGAAGAAACACCGAGTTGACAAGGCTTTCCTAGGAGGTGAGCATTTCCAGGGGTAGTTTTATGACCCTGGTGGTAGTTTGCCCCTTCCTCTGTACCGTGAACCTGAAGAAACACCTATTTGACAAGGCTTTCCTAGGAGGTGTGAGCATTTCCAGGGGTAGTTTTATGACCCTGGTGGTAGTGTGACCCCTCCTCTGTACCGTGAACCTGAAGAAACACCTATTTGACAAGGCTTTCCTAGGAGGTGTGAGCATTTCAAGGTGTAGTTTTATGACCCTGGTAGTTTGACCCTTCCTCTGTACCGTGAACCTGAAGAAACACCTATTTGACAAGGCTTTCCTAGGAGGTGTGAGCATTTCCAGGGGTAGTTTTATGACCCTGGTGGTAGTTTGACCCTTCCTCTGTACCATGAACCTGAAGAAACACCTATTTGACAAGGCTTTCCTAGGAGGTGTGAGCATTTCCAGGGGTAGTTTTATGACCCTGGTGGTAGTTTGACCCTTCCTCTGTACCATGAACCTGAAGAAACACCTATTTGACAAGGCTTTCCTAGGAGGTGTGAGCATTTCCAGGAGTAGTTTTATGACCCTGGTGGTAGTTTGACCCTTCCTCTGTACCATGAACCTGAAGAAACACCTATTTGACAAGGCTTTCCTAGGAGGTGTGAGCATTTCCAGTAGTTTTATGACCCTGGTGGTAGTTTGACCCTTCCTCTGTACCATGAACCTGAAGAAACACCTATTTGACAAGGCTTTCCTAGGAGGTGTGAGCATTTCCAGGGGTAGTTTTATGACCCTGGTGGTAGTTTGACCCTTCCTCTGTACCATGAACCTGAAGAAACACCTATTTGACAAGGCTTTCCTAGGAGGTGTGAGCATTTCCAGTAGTTTTATGACCCTGGTGGTAGTTTGACCCTTCCTCTGTACCATGAACCTAAAGAAACACATATTTGACAAGGCTTTTGAATTTCCAGTAGTTTTATGACCCTGGTGGTAGTTTGACCTTTTCTCTGTACCTTGAGCCTAAAGAAACACATATTTGACAAGGCTTTCGTAGGAGGTGTGAGCATTTCCAGGGGTAGTTTTATGACCCTGGTGGTAGTTTGACCCTTCCTCTGTACCATGAACCTGAAGAAACACCTATTTGACAAGGCTTTCCTAGGAGATGTAAGCATTTCCAGGGTAGTTTTATGACCCTGGTGGTAGTTTGACCCTTCCTCTGTACCATGAACCTGAAGAAACACCTATTTGACAAGGCTTTCCTAGGAGGTGTGAGCATTTCCAGGAGTAGTTTTATGACCCTGGTGGTAGTTTGACCCTTCCTCTGTACCATGAACCTGAAGAAACACCTATTTGACAAGGCTTTCCTAGGAGGTGTGAGCATTTCCAGGGGTAGTTTTATGACCCTGGTGGTAGTTTGACCCTTCCTCTGTACCATGAACCTGAAGAAACACCTATTTGACAAGGCTTTCCTAGGAGGTGTGAGCATTTCCAGTGGTAGTTTTATGACCCTGGTGGTAGTTTGACCCTTCCTCTGTACCATGAACCTGAAGAAACACCTATTTGACAAGGCTTTCCTAGGAGGTGTGAGCATTTCCAGGGGTAGTTTTATGACCCTGGTGGTAGTTTGACCCTTCCTCTGTACCGTGAACCTGAAGAAACACCTATTTGACAAGGCTTTCCTAGGAGGTGTGAGCATTTCCAGGGTAGTTTTATGACCCTGGTGGTAGTTTGACCTTCCTCTGTACCGTGAACCTGAAGAAACACCTATTTGACAAGGCTTTCCTAGGAGTTGTGGGCATTTCCAGGGGTAGTTTTATGACCCTGGTGGTAGTTTGACCCTTCCTCTGTACCATGAACCTGAAGAAACACCTATTTGACAAGGCTTTCCTAGGAGGTGTGAGCATTTCCAGGAGTAGTTTTATGACCCTGGTGGTAGTTTGACCTTCCTCTGTACCATGAACCTGAAGAAACACCTATTTGACAAGGCTTTCCTAGGAGGTGAGCATTTCCAGGGGTAGTTTTATGACCCTGGTGGTAGTTTGACCTTCCTCTGTACCATGAACCTGAAGAAACACCTATTTGACAAGGCTTTCCTAGGAGTTGTGCGCATTTCCAGGAGTATGTTTATGACCCTGGTGGTAGTTTGACCATTCCTCTGTACCATTAACATGAATAAACACCTATTTGACAAGGCTTTCCTAGGAGGTGTGAGCATTTCCAGGGGTAGTTTTATGACCCTGGTGGTAGTTTGACCTTCCTCTGTACCATGAACCTGAAGAAACACCTATTTGACAAGGCTTTCCTAGGAGGTGTGAGCATTTCCAGGGTAGTTTTATGACCCTGGTGGTAGTTTGACCCTTCCTCTGTACCATGAACCTGAAGAAACACCTATTTGACAAGGCTTTCCTAGGAGGTGTGAGCATTTCCAGGAGTAGTTTTATGACCCTGGTGGTAGTTTGACCCTTCCTCTGTACCATGAACCTGAAGAAACACCTATTTGACAAGGCTTTCCTAGGGTGTGAGCATTTCCAGGAGTAGTTTTATGACCCTGGTGGTAGTTTGACCCTTCCTCTGTACCATGAACCTGAAGAAACACCTATTTGACAAGGCTTTCCTAGGAGGTGTGAGCATTTCCAGGAGTAGTTTTATGACCCTGGTGGTAGTTTGACCCTTCCTCTGTACCATGAACCTGAAGAAACACCTATTTGACAAGGCTTTCCTAGGAGGTGTGAGCATTTCCAGGAGTAGTTTTATGACCCTGGTGGTAGTTTGACCCTTCCTCTGTACCATGAACCTGAAGAAACACCTATTTGACAAGGCTTTCCTAGGAGGTGTGAGCATTTCCAGGAGTAGTTTTATGACCCTGGTGGTAGTTTGACCCTTCCTCTGTACCATGAACCTGAAGAAACACCTATTTGACAAGGCTTTCCTAGGAGTTGTGGGCATTTCAGGCGTAGTTTTATGACCCTGGTGGTAGTTTGACCCTTCCTCTGTACCATGAACCTGAAGAAACACCTATTTGACAAGGCTTTCCTAGGAGATGTGAGCATTTCCATGGGTAGTTTTATGACCCTGGTGGTAGGTTTACCCTTCTTCTGTACCCTGAACCTGAAGAAACACCTATTTGACAAGGCTTTCCGAGGAGTTGTGATCTTTTCCAGTAGTAGTTTTATGACCCTGGTTGTAGTTTGAACCTTCCTCTGTACCATGAACCTGAAGAAACACCTATTTGACAAGGCTTTCCTAGGAGTTGTGGGCATTTCCAGGGGTAGTTTTATGACCCTGGTGGTAGTTTGACCCTTCCTCTGTACCATGAACCTGAAGAAACACCTATTTGACAAGGCTTTCCTAGGAGATGTGAGCATTTCCAGGGTAGTTTTATGACCCTGGTGGTAGTTTGACCTTCCTCTGTACCATGAACCTGAAGAAACACCTATTTGACAAGGCTTTCCTAGGAGATGTGAGCATTTCCAGGAGTAGTTTTATGACCCTGGTGGTAGTTTGACCCTTCCTCTGTACCATGAACCTGAAGAAACACCTATTTGACAAGGCTTTCCTAGGAGGTGTGAGCATTTCCAGGTTTAGTTTTATGACCCTGGTGGTAGTTTGACCCTTCCTCTGTACCATGAACCTGAAGAAACACCTATTTGACAAGGCTTTCCTAGGAGGTGTGAGCATTTCCAGGAGTAGTTTTATGACCCTGGTGGTAGTTTAACCCTTCCTCTGTACCATGAACCTGAAGAAACACCAATTTGACAAGGCTTTCCTAGGAGATGTGAGCATTTCCAGGGGTAGTTTTATGACCCTGGTGGTAGTTTGACCCTTCCTCTGTACCATGAACCTGAAGAAACACCTATTTGACAAGGCTTTCCTAGGAGATGTGAGCATTTCCAGGGGTAGTTTTATGACCCTGGTGGTAGTTTGACCCTTCCTCTGTACCATGAACCTGAAGAAACACCTATTTGACAAGGCTTTCCTAGGAGGTGTGAGCATTTCCAGGAGTAGTTTTATGACCCTGGTGGTAGTTTGACCCTTCCTCTGTACCATGAACCTGAAGAAACACTCATTAGAACCCGACTGACCCACTCTTTGACCTTTAGAAATAGCTGATGTAAGAAGCGCTTGTCATATATCACCAATCTTAGTGTCTTCAGGGTCTCCAGTGCAGCTGTATGGTGGAGGCCCTACCTTCCCCGAGCCTGTGACCTGCACCCTCGATCTTCTACGCCTTCCTTTGCAAGACTGAAAACAAGGATATAGACTTTTAGAGGAGGAAGACGAGGAGGAGGTTAGGAGGCAAAATGGAAATTACACACACACACACACACACACACACACACACACACACACACACACACACACACACACATACACACACATGCAGTCCCCCCTCCCCCCCGCCACTCTCTCAAAGACCTACTAATGAGAAGCTTCGCACAGGACACCCAAGAACACTTCCAGGCTTGGCTCTCACACGCAAATCTACCCCCCCTCCCTCTCCCCCCCTTACCCCTCAACCTTCCTTCCTCCACCCTGGCGCTTGAGGAGGAGGAGGAGGAGGAGGCGGATGGGAAGGAACAAAAGAACAGAAGGAGGAAGAGAAGATATAGGAAGGAAAGGAAAGTGGAGGGGAACAAATGGTGATGATTCTCTCTCTCTCTCTCTCTCTCTCTCTCTCTCTCTCTCTCTCTCTCTCTCTCTCTCTCTCTCTCTCTCTCTCTCTCTCTCTCTGTACTAACTGTGAACTGTGGTAGTAGTAGTAGTAGTAGTAGTAGTAGTAGTAGTAGTTAACATTATCACTGGCTGACTGACTGACTAATTGAATTCATCTGCATTCAGTCAGTCAGTCACTCAATCAGTCCATCCATTTGTGAGTGAGTCAGTTAATCAGTCAATCACTTAGTCAGCCAGTCACACACACACACACACACACACACACACACACACACACACACACCGCTCCAGTAGCTCAATCAGTTAGAGCGCCGCGCTGCCAGACTTCACGGCCAAACAGACGGCGGTTCAAGCCCCGCTCAGGCCGGATTCTCTCCGTTCATTAGGAGTGGTTACTGTCCCCCCTTGAGCAAGGAGGATGGGCTGTGTGAGGTCCTGGCAGTACCCACAGATACACGATAATGAGGTTTTTTTTATAACAAAGGAGGCGTATACTTGCTCACGTCGGGGGAGAGAGAGAGAGAGAGAGAGAGAGAGAGAGAGAGAGAGAGAGAGAGAGAGAGAGAGAGAGAGAGAGAGAGAGAGAGAGAGAGAGAGAGAGAGAGAGAGAGAGAGAGAGAGAGAGAGAGAGAGAGAGAGAGAGAGAGAGAGAGAGAGAGAGAGAGAGAGAGATTTATAAGACCTCTCTCTCTCTCTCTCTTTAGACATGGGGGAACTAATATATTTTGACTTTGAGGGAGATATGTCTCTCTCTCTCTCTCTCTCTCTCTCTCTGTCTGTCTCTCTCTCTCTCTCTTTAAACATGGGGAGCCAATATATTTTGACTTTGTGGGAGATATGTCTCTCTCTCTCTCTCTCTCTCTCTCTCTCTCTCTCTCTTTAAACATGGGGAGCCAACATATTTTGACTTTGAGGGAGATATGTCTCTCTCTCTCCCTTTAAACATGGGGAGCCAATATATTTTGACTTTGTGGGAGATATGTCTCTCTCTCTCTCTCTCTCTCCCTTTAAACATGGGGAGCCAATATATTTTGACTTTGTGGGAGATATGTCTCTCTCTCTCTCTCTCTCTCTCTTTTCATATCTTACTTAACTTTCTAAGGTGGACTTAATTAATAATATCTAATAGGAATTAAAGAAAAAAAATCAGATTCCGATACCAGCAAAGTTTAATCAGCCCTTAAGAACACAATAGCTCATAACATCATCTCTTCCTATTATTATTATTATTATTATTTTTCACTACAGGCATAAGAAAGGTTGAACAAAGGCTTCACTTCACTAACTATGTCTGTTCTTTCTCTCCTCTCTCTCTATACAAGGGAAGAACAGGAGCAGGACATCAGGGGTATATCTTGCACTAATTCCAATGTTGTTTTCAGTCCATTGTCACAGTTCCCAAGGCCTGGAAATACACAACAGACTCCTTAATATTCTTAACAGGATATGGTACAACCACAGAGTTATAGACTAGAGGGTTCAACTCCAATCTCTCGCCACGGTGAGAGGTGAAGCCACTGCTCCTGCCTGTGGTCGGCTGCCATAGGGTGACGGATTGGCGACCTTTCCGTTGTTCCACATGTTTACACTTAACCACTATTAGCCAGCCACCATTATGATATTTTGGAAAACTGAGCCGATCATCGTGT
This sequence comes from Eriocheir sinensis, assembly GCF_024679095.1. Classification (NCBI taxonomy): domain Eukaryota; kingdom Metazoa; phylum Arthropoda; class Malacostraca; order Decapoda; family Varunidae; genus Eriocheir; species Eriocheir sinensis. Next base: position 102,409 of record NW_026110380.1, on the reverse strand, counting down.
TCATGAGACATTGCTGCATATCATTATGGTAGTGTATAAACATTTTTGTTCATATTTTTTGCCTCAATTACTTGTCATTCAGGAACTTTTTATTGTATTAGATTTTCGTTTACAGTTTCAAATTGAGCATGTTTTTCCGATGCAGATGGTATATGACATGTACCAATGTAACAATAATCAGTGGGTAGAAAATGGACAAGAAAATAACAAGTCTATCTGACAGAGGGTCGCTGAGGCACTGCTGACCTGATAATAGCAGACATAACTATGGGAAAGTAAATTTCTCTCTGTCTCGCCATTCGTCACCCTAAGATGGCCGCCAGTTGCTTCAAAATCCAGGCTCTGGGAACCCTCTATGTATATAACTCTGTGAGTACAACTCCCTTCCCTATACATAGCGATAAACATTAGAGGTACAACATGCACTCATTCTGACATTTTGGGTCCATTTTCAGAGGCCTGGAAATACACAATAGACACCTTAATATTCTTAACAGGCTATGATACAACTCCCTTCCCTATACATAGAGATAAACATTAGAGAGGCACTCAGTATTATATTTTGGGTCCATTTTCAGAAGCTTGGAAATACAGTACACAAGATTTCTTAAGCTTATGGACGGCGGAAACCCTAAAACCATGACCGGAAGACATGGTAGAGCCTCAAACAGTCAGCTGGAGGCAGTCTAGTACACCTTCCGAACCACTGCCTGTACAGAGAATCACCAGAGAAAAAGTTGGAAAGTTTTGTTTAGTGGGCGCAACATCTGTGGTCATGTGTCGGAGAGAGACAGAATGGGAAGGAATTATAGAAGAGAACAAACCCCAGGAGACGGGACACAACCCCCGATTAATACCTGGTACCCATTCACTGCTGGGTGGACAGGGGCGTAGGGTATCGGAAAAGCCGCCCAAATTTTTCCACTCCGCCTGGGAATCGACCCCGTGCTCTCTTGGTTGTGAGCTGAGTGTGCTAACCACTGCACCACGAAGACCCCATCAGCAAAGATGTCGCAGATTCCAGTCACTCTTCCAGACTTCCAAGCAGCATTTTAAAACATCTGGGCACCAACATTTGCCTGTTTGAAAAGCCTCCTCCTGTTTAAGTGCCCAAGTGTACAACAATATTCTGCACAAATTCCATGACTAAAATAGGAAAAAACATATAACATCTCTTTTTATACAGAAGGCGGAATAGCATGATTTTTTCTCCATAGGAAGTTTTGTTTTTTTCAACCCGGTAGCAGCGGGGATCATGTTTCTTAATGGTCCCTCTAAGCGAGAAAAATGAGAAAAAATCACCCTTCACACAAACCATTTCATAATATATATCAAAACATTTGTGATCAGTTTATGTATCATCTATTTTTTTGGGTTTAAATCATGGCACAAGTTTGGCTCGTCGCTGCTCCACGGTTAAGCCACAAATTTGTCCCGTCGCTGCTACACGGTTAATTGGTGTACGGCTTGTGAGCAGCAGGGGGTCACACACGAGGTGTTCACGGCCCGCACAATTTTATAAATAAATTTCTTAAAAATCTGGCTTTGCACCAAGACTCAAACCCAAATGCCTAAAGTAATCCCAAGGCTGTGGGCTCCCTTTGAAGTATCAGTTTAGATTGTTTGGACTTCCAATTCTGCAAGTGATGACAGAGTTTTAACTTATAATTTTTAGGTGGTTTTCTATGCTTGTCAAATGTATCCAGCAGGCTTTACAATAACATTTTGCGTCCAGTAATAGCTGTACCCACATGTTTGTTTACGGGACTCCCACGAACACAGCACAACAATATCTTTCCATGCTAATATCCTTTCAGTATGATCCTGTTCACCATGGAAACCTTCACCAGCAAAGTCAAGACATATTCACAATAACCACATAATTGAGTACTAGGATTTCTGGTTTGGGTCGGTCGTGTCCTTGAAGACCCCCGGCTAATATCTTTTCAGTATGATCCTATTTGCCATGGAAACCTTCACCAGCAAACTCAAGACATATTCACAATCACAACACATCACATAATCGAGCAATGGGATTTCTGGTTTGGGTCGGTCGTGTCCTTGAAAACCTCTGGCCGCTTCTTGCACTCCCCGATCCTCACAGTCAGGAAGTTGGCCGCCACATCCATCAGGAAGATCTCATCCGCCAGCCAGGGGGTTCTGGCAGTACCAGTAGCTCGGGTCGAGTGCCACCAGGACCTGCGGATATGGGGTGATCCTTTCAGTAGAGTTTGAGGGAGTTTTAAGAGATTTCGTAAGCATTTCCAAGAGTCTCCTAAGTTATGGACAGCTCCCAAGAGTTCTCAGGGGTTCCAAAGAGCTCTCCCAGGTTACAGAAAGCTCCCAAGAGTTTCTGAGAGGCAGGGTTGGAAAAAATCATGATGTTCTAAAAAAAAATAAAAAAAAATCAATTTATTTGATTTAAAGCAGATTTTTCTTGTTTAAATCGATTTTTTTGATTGAAATGATTTTTTTGCATAAACTTCTTTGTTTCCACTTTTTTTTTTGCGTGTTCGCCTATAGCACCAGTAGGCCTTCTTTAGGGGCCTGGTGGTCGGCCCCAGCCCGTCATGGCGCAGGCAATTTTTATAGTGATGCCATTTAATCTTGGCTCATGCTGCCCCCCGGAACTCATTCTTGATTTACTTGGGTAGTCTTAGCCCCTCGCTGGTAGAGTCCGAAAATGCTGGTGGCAGCGTCTTCAGGAGAATGCACAGGCTGAATGCTGCACGCTAGCTACTCAGCCTTATGGGGACATTTTCTTGTATTAAACTTGGCCAATGAAACCATAGTTTAATATACATTACCCAAGAGGAGTTTTTCACACAAAAATCATAAGTAGGACTAATAGTTTATCTTTTTTTATGATTCTGAATATTTTTCTTGTAAGAGACGGCAATGATTAACTGGTGCCTGACTTGTAAGAGACGGCAATGATTAACTGGTGCCTGACTTGTAAGAGATGGCAATGATTAACTGGTGCCTGACTTGTAAGAGATGGCAATGATTAACTGGTGCCTGACTTGTAAGAGATGGCAATGATTAACTGGTGCCTGACTTGTAAGAGATGGCAATGATTAACTGGTGCCTGACTTGTAAGAGATGGCAATGATTAACTGGTGCCTGACTTGTAAGAGATGGCAATGATTAACTGGTGCCTGACTTGTAAGAGATGGCAATGATTAACTGGTGCCTGACTTGTAAGAGATGGCAATGATTAACTGGTGCCTGACTTGTAAGAGATGGCAATGATTAACTGGTGCCTGACTTGTAAGAGATGGCAATGATTAACTGGTGCCTGACTTGTAAGAGATGGCAATGATTAACTGGTGCCTGACTTGTAAGAGATGGCAATGATTAACTGGTGCCTGACTTGTAAGAGATGGCAATGATTAACTGGTGCCTGACTTATATATATATGGCAATATATATATATATATATATATATACATATATATATATATATATATATATATATATATATATATATATATATATATATATATATATATATATATATATATATATATATATATATATATATATATATATATATATATATATATATACTATATATATATATAATTATTAAATATTTTACTCTTGATAAATCACTTAAATCATTTTAAATACAGTATATTTAATTTTGATTTCAATCATGATTTTTTTACTCTCATTTAAATCGATTTAAATCACTTGATTTAACCCTTTCATTGCTAAACGCTCACAGCAAGCATTAGGCGTATTTATGGCCCTAAATGCCTGCGCTAGCGTGTTGGAACAGCACAGGGATGAAAGAGTGAAGATGCTGGTGAACTCTTGCATAAGGGATTTAGACAGCACAGGGATGAAAGAGTGAAGATGCTGGTGAAGTCTTGCATAAGGGATTTAGACAGCACAGGGATGAAAGAGTGAAGATGCTGGTGATGAAAGAAAGATGCTGGCATAAGGATTTAGACAGCACAGGGATGAAAGAGTGAAGATGCTGGTGAATTTGCATAAGGGATTTAGACAGCACAGGGATGAAAGAGTGAAGATGCTGGTTAACTCTTGCATAAGGGATTTAGACAGCACAGGGATGAAAGAGTGAAGATGCTGGTTAACTCTTGCATAAGGGATTTAGACAGCACAGGGATGAAAGAGTGAAGATGCTGGTTAACTCTTGCATAAGGGATTTAGACAGCACAGGGATGAAAGAGTGAAGATGCTGGTTAACTCTTGCTTAAGGGATTTGGACAGCACAGGGATGAAAGAGTGAAGATGCTGGTTAACTCTTGCATAAGGGATTTGGACAGCACAGGGATGAAAGAGTGAAGATGCTGGTTAACTCTTGCATAAGGGATTTGAACAGCACAGGGATGAAAGAGTGAAGATTCTGGTTAACTCAGGCATTTGGACAGCACAGGAATGAAAGAGTGAAGATGCTGGTTAACTCTTGCATAAGGGATTTGGACAGCACAGGGATGAAAGAGTGAAGATGCTGGTTAACTCTTGCATAAGGGATTTAGACAGCACAGGGATGAAAGAGTGAAGATGCTGGTTAACTCTTGCTTAAGGGATTTGGACAGCACAGGGATGAAAGAGTGAAGATGCTGGTGAACTCTTGCATAAGGGATTTGGACAGCACAGGGATGAAAGAGTGAAGATGCTGGTGAACTCTTGCATAAGGGATTTGGACAGCACAGGGATGAAAGAGTGAAGATGCTGGTGAACTCTTGCATAAGGGATTTGGACAGCACAGGGATGCATAAGGGATTTGAACAGCACAGGGATGAAAGAGTGAAGATGCTGGTGAACTCTTGCATAAATGATTTGGACAGCACAGGGATGCATAAGGGATTTGGACAGCACAGGGATGAAAGAGTGAAGATGCTGGTGAACTCTTGCATAAGGGATGTGACAGCATAGGAACCCAGACCCACCTCAAGTCCAGTGGGTCACCCCGCAGGTCTCGGGGCTGGGGCGGGGGCTCTCAGAAGCACTGTATGCCCCGCTGGTCAACGAAATCGGCACGCAGGTCATGGGGAAACCTGGTCAAAGGGGAGACTTGTTAATATTGCTTTGTTGAAAGTTCAGTTATAAAAGTAAATAGAAATACATGGAAAATAAGGAGTCAAAAGATGGATGAGAAGAGGAAGGAGGAGGAGGAGGAGGAGGAGGAGGAGGATTATGAATAAGAATAAAAAGATAAGAAAAATAGGGAGAAGGAAGAGAAAGAAAACAAGAAAAAAAGAAGGAAGAAGAGGAAGAGAGGAAATAGTGGATAATGAAGGACCTCCTCTTCCTCCTCCTCCTCCTCCCAGTCCTTCATTATCAACTAATTCTTCTCTTCCTCTTCCTCCTCTTCCTCCTTAAAGACATTTCCATGCATATAACAATAATAATGATAATAATAATAATAATAATAATATGTTTATCTATTGCCTCTGTCTGGCCTTGCCTTTGAGAGGAGTTTAAGGGAAGGGAAGGGAAGGCAAAGGAAAGGAAAGGGAATGAAAGGGAAGGGAAAGGAAGAGAAGGGATGGGAAAGGAAAAGAAGGGATGGAAAAGGAAGAGAAGGAAAGGGAAGGGAAGGGAAGGGAAGGAAAGGGAATGAAAGGGAAGGGAAAGGAAGAGAAGGTATGGGAAAGGAGGAGAAGGAAAGGGAAGGGAAGGAAAGGGAATGAAAGGGAAGGGAAAGGAAGAGAAGGGATGGGAAAGGAAGAGAAGGCAAGGAAGGAAGGAAGGAAAGGGAATGAAAGGAAGGGAAAGGAAGAGAAGGGATGGAAAGGAAGAGAAGGAAAGGGAAGGAAGGGAAGGCAGGAAAGGAAAGAAAGGAAGGGAAAGGAAGAGAAGGATGGGAAAGGAGGAGAAGGAAAGGAAGGGAACGGAAAGGAAGGGAAGGGAAGGCAAAGGAAATGTAAGGGAATGAAAGGGAAGGGAAAGGAAGAGAAGGGATGGGAAAGGAAAAGAAGGGATGGAAAAGGAAGAGAAGGAAAGGGAAGGGAAGGGAAGGGAATGAAAGGGAAGGGAAAGGAAGAGAAGGTATGGGAAAGGAGGAGAAGGAAAGGGAAGGGAAGGAAAGGGAATGAAAGGGAAGGGAAAGGAAGAGAAGGGATGGGAAAGGAAGAGAAGGAAAGGGAAGGGAAGGGAATGAAAGGGAATGAAAGGGAAGGGAAAGGAAGAGAAGGGAAGGGAAAGGAAGAGAAGGAAAGGGAAGGGAAGGGAAGGAAAGGAAAGGGAATGAAAGGAAAGGAAGAGAAGGACGAAAGGGAAGGGAAGGAAATGAAGGGAAGGGAAGGAAGAGAAGTGAAGGGAATGAAAGGGAAGGGAATGAAAGGGAAGGGAAAGGAAGAGAAGAGAAGGGAAGGGAATGAAAGGGAAGGGAAGGAAAGGGAATGACAGGGAAGGGAAAGGAAGAGAAGGGAAGGGAATGAATGGGAAAGGAAGAGAAGGAAAGGGAAGGGCAGGAAAGGAAAGGGAAGGGAAAGGAAGAGAAGGGAAGGGAATGAAAGGGAAGGGAAGGAAAGGGAAGGGAAAGGAAGAGAAGAGAAGGGAAGGGAATGACAGGGAAGGGAAAGGAAGAGAAGAGAAGGGAAGGGAATGAAAGGGAAGGGAAGGAAAGGGAAGGGAATGAAAGGGAAGGGAAGGAAAGGGAAGGGAATGAAAGGAAAAGGGAAGAGAGAGAGAGAATTCATATTATTTAAAAAGTTATTAAGAGAGAGAGAGAGAGAGAGAGAGAGAGAGAGAGAGAGAGAGAGAGAGAGAGAGAGAGAGAGAGAGAGAGAGAGAGAGAGAGAGAGAGAGAGAGAGAGAGAGAGAGAGAGAGAGAGAGAGAGAGAGAGAGAGAGAGAGAGAGAGAGAGAGAGAGAACTAAAATAAATAAAATACACATATAATACATAATTCTGAACACACAGAGACAGAAAAAGATAAATAATAATAATAATAATAATAATAATAATAATAATAATAACATACATTCACAGTCTTTAACATTAATAAAAAGGAAAGATTAGATGATAAAATTGAGAAGGAAGGAAGGAAGGAAGGAAGGAACAAAGGAAGGAAGGAAGGAAGGAAGGAAGGAAGGAAGGAAGGAAGGAAAAAAAGAAGGAAAATAGACATTATAAATACAAAATAAACATATATGTATAATGTCCAGCCACACTACATGCTCGCCTTTCCCTTCCTCCATTATTGCATTTGTGTGTGTCTGTACTTGGCCTTCTTTTCTAAATAAATTAGTAGTAGCACAGAAAACGGTATTCAGATGTATATTTTTCATTAGACAATTCCGTTCAACTTGAGAGATATTTTCTAAACATCATTTGTTGAATATCGGCTCAATTCATAAATATTTCCTGCTGTTATTGATATTTAAAACCATTAAGGAAACAGACTCTTTAATCTTCTCGTTAATAGATGGACAAAGAGTAACAAGGGCAAATAGTACAAGTCTCCATGTCCCGCGCTTTAATACATCTCTCTGTAATAATAGCACTGCCTGTCTTGGTCCAGGAATATGGAGCTCACTGCCAACACATTGAAAAAATCTTATGTTAACCTGTAATCTTTCGCCATTCAAAAAGAAAGAAAAAAAAAAATTAATTGTCAGAATGAATGAGAATTTCTATATATTTGGTGTATAGGGTATCAGGACACCTCTCCTCCTGTATTTGATCTTCCTTTCGGCCACATCTTTTGCTTTAATTTAGGAGCAGCGAGTAGCGGGCTTTTTTTTATTATTGTTTTCTTTTTTTGTTGCCCTTGAGCTGCCTCCTTTGTTGTAAAAAAAAAAAAAAAAAAAAAAAAAAAAAAAAGTAAAAGGTTTGATATATAGGTATGTACATGTGTGTTTATTTTGTGTATGTATATATATGTATGGATGTGTATGTGTGTATATGTATATGTATGTATGTACATAGCTGGGCACGATAACAGAAAACCTTATTCCCGATAACTGATAATGAAAAACCTTAACGGCGATAACCGATATTCATTGACTAGAGACACAAATATAGGCGATAACCGATAACCGATACCCGATAAAAATCCACAATTCCGATACTAGCTAGCGATAAGTCCGATAGGCGAAAACGATACTATATTGATATTTCAGATAGAACAACATTGATGAATTAAAATTTTCATTATCTGTATTTTAGGAAACTTACAAAACCTTAAAACCACACGTTGACACGTACATATGGACGGTAGTACTAGAAATGCCTGAACCGGTGTTGTGTTATTTGGCGTCCCCACCGTCAAAAATTGTTTACAAACTCTGGTCTCTCGTGAACGGTGCATGATCAGACCAGCAAGCGTACACCTGTACAGTCTCATAAAGATTTTAAACCGTAATTAAGAGTTGCTGGAAGGCTGAATCAGACATATAGTAACAGTACCACCATCATCGCTGTTTCTAGAACAACACTCTGTACGAGTTGTATTTATATGTACAGAGTGTACGTCGTTCTAGAAACAGCGAGGATGGTGGTACTGTATGTTTGATTCAGCTTTCCAGCAACTCTTAATGTGTTAAAAAAGCATTGTGAGACCGTACAGGTCTACACTTAATGGTCTGAGCATGCGCAGTTCACGAGAGACCAGTGTTTGTAAACAAAATCGCCAGCTTTTGATGATGGGACACCAAATAACACAACACCGGGTGCCTTCAGTACCATGGCATGGTCACAAACTAATATGGAATATCAAATTTGAGGCAGTGAATATATTGATTTTTGAGTAGCATAAAAAAATAACCTAGTATTTTAATTTTCATGATCTAAGTATGAAATCTCATCACGGAAGATATTTCATACCCCGAAGTTTTTTCATACAGCACCGGGCCACGCATGCGCAGTAGGGAGGAGACAACGTTTTTTTTCTGAGAGGCGGAAAAAAAGTAGCGATTATTGCTAGTTTGGTTACAAAAGTAACGAAGATACCGATATATATTTAAATAAGTAGCGGATGGTCCATAATCCGATTTTGTTATCAGCGATAAAGTATCGCGATAACTTATTGCGATAACGCCCAGCTATGTGTATGTATATGTATGTTTGTGTGAATGTATATGTACGTTTGTGTGCGTTTACGAGTATGTGTGCATGTGGATGCAAATCTATGAATGCATAAGCACATTTTTTTTGTGGATATATGCTGATACAGTATGCCTACAATATGTCTACCATATATTAGTTCATCCCAGTCTGTAGGAAGCTTCGGCTTAACAGACTGTGCCTCAATATCTGACTTTGTAAATTTATAAGTGACTTTGTATTATGGCAATAAACTTACTTACTTACTTACTTACTTACACACACACACACACACATATGAACACAATCAACACCACATCACCACCCACCTGTTATCATGGTGTGACAGCGCTCCACCTCCACCACCTCCCCCCCCCCATGCCTGGCGGGGGGAGGCGCATGTCCTGGTCATTCCCTTGGAGCGGAGGACCCTGCGGGCGACCCCAAGCTGCCGCATGTCAAAATCACCCGCTGAAAAATAAAAATAATAATAATAATAACAATAATAATAATAATAATAATAATAATGATAATAATAATAGAAATAATAACAGTAATAATCAGGTCCTAAAAAATCAGAAGTGCGGTAGTTTTTCCGGAGTAGTGCGGTTGTGGTAGAGCGGTACCATTTTTTTCTTTCCCAGTGCGGTAGCGGTAGTCAAAATAAACAGTACTTGAGTGTGGCCTGACTGACGCTAAACAGAGTCTGAGGATGACCTCTGCACTCCTGCTGGTTACCGTCCTGTTAATAATAAAGCCTAATACCCTGTTAGCCCTATTCCTCGTTCAAATAATTATGCAGTGCAGCAACAATTATTCTCTCTAAAATTTTACAGCTAACAGAAGTGAGGCTTACTGGGCGATAGTTAAGAGGATCACTTCGTTTACCTTTCTTGAAAATAGGTACTACTAAAGATTTTTTCCAAATTTCAGGAACCTCCTCCGAATTATTAGATGAAACGAATATTTTAAACAGAGGATATGCTAAATTAGTGGAGCAATGTTTTAGTAATACTGGATGAACAGAGTCAGGTCCCATTGCAGTGGAAGGGTTAATAGCACCGAGTTCCCTAGCAACATCATGAACTGTGAAGTGTATCTGGTGAAAGGAGCCATCATGTACTTGGTGTGGTGACTGTGGAAGACCAGAGGGTATGGTAAACACTGAGGAAAAAGCACCACCTAAGAGCTGAGCCATCTCTTTAGGGTCGGATACTAAGTTTTCTGCATCCCCGAGAGGACCAACGGAAGGACAGCCTACTTTTTTCCCGCGTATGTACGAGTGAAATAATTTGGGCTTAACTGAGTAATTATTAAGGATGTCCTCCTCATAAGAAATCTGTTTCTGAGTGGAATAGTTCCTGTACTGGTAATTTACATCCAGAAATGTTTGCAAAGCTTCAAAAGCAAGTACAGAGTTTCTACCATGTACTGCTCTCATCTGTTTGTAATGGTTCCAACTATTCTTTTGGATGTTTATAAGAGCTCTAGGAGGTTTGTATTCCTATGGTTTGTAAGGGGCACTTGATGAGGAGCGAAGAGTTTTTTGTGGAGCATATGTTCTTCCAAAATAGTTTATATAGGACAAAAATTTATTGTATGAATCTTTAGAGTTCATATTCTGGAATTCAAAGTCCCAGTCTACAGTGGACAAGAATTGATTAATTTGCTTAAAATTGGCTTTAGGCCAGAAAGGGGATGCAGCGCTGACATTTGACTTCACAGGTTTGTACTGGAAAATATATCCACAAAGTATAACACAGTGATCACAGTTGGCAAATGGGGGAAATACATTAGAGGAGACTACTCGATCAGTTTCAGTAGTGAGAAATAGATCTAAAGTATTGCCTGCCCTGATGTTTGTTGGCTCATCAATCCACTGAGTGAGGCCTAATGAGGTGAAACAGTCTAGAAAAAGTTTATCAGTATTAGCTGTTACATTATTTACACTGCCTAGTAACCAAGAGATAGAAGGAAGGTTAAAATCACCAATCACTATTACTTCCCTGTTAGTACAAAAATCTGTTAGAAAATCTATTATTATTGTCTTGAAGAGAGTAAGAGGGAGGTCTATAAACAACTACAATAAATATTTTGTAATCTGGAAGAAAGACTGAGCAGACGTTAGGTATTTTGATGTTCATGTTGAGACATCTGTAAGAATTGTGTACATAAATGCCAGCTCCATGTTTATGAACTGAACCAGAAACGTCATTTCTGAATAAGTTATAATTAGTAATTGAAACTGCAGCATCTGGAATAGTACTAATTAACCAAGTCTCAGTAACCCCTAATACATGTGCATTATTTGAAAATAAGAAGTGCTTAACAAATGCAACCTTATTGATAAGACTATTTACATTACACAAACTAACATTTAGTTGGGTAGTAAAGGGGCAGTTGAGCCAAGAGAATCAGAACTGGCAGGCTGGGCTACAGGCTGAGCTGAGGCACCATCTAGCCTGTTCCTTTGTCGCCTCTCATACAGTTCTTTTCTTTGTTTGAATGTTAAATCCCTATTAACATAAGTGCCATTGAACTCGTGGTTGTTTCTAAGAATTTTTGCTTCCATCACTAGCTTCCTACGCGAGTCATCATCGGCAATTTTAACTCTGTAAAGACCCTTGTTTCTATCAATACAAAATAAATCAGACATAGATGGAGTGGTATTCAGAATATAGCTAGTGATGTTTGCAATGCTAGTCCTTGCATCTTCATTAGACTCGACCTTTACACCCCTGAATATGACTGATTCTTTCCTTTTTCTTCTCTCGTCCATCTCTACTATTTCCTCCCGAATAGACATTCTCAAATCATCCCCAGAGGTAACCTGAGTCGGAGAGGCAGAAGATGAATGCGAGGCAAGAGAGTCCACCCTTTCTGTTAGTTTAGTAATTGCTGAGCACAAGGATCTCACCATTACAAAGAGTTGAGCTAAAGCTGGGTCACCTGAGGAATCCTTACCAGCTCCAGCAACCATAGGACGAGCCCTACACTGAGTACAAACATATTCAACCCCAGCACCTCCTGCCTCACGAATGACATCAATCACACGATCAGATACCCCCATACACAGTGGACTAGGATGAAACCAATTATCACATTTATCACATCCAATGCCATCTTGACCAACAGCAACCTCACAGCTACCACAAGGAGACACAACAGACCCACCAGGTTGACCATCAGTCCGAGTTGATAGCTTGATACCCGCGTGCCACCATGATCAGCTGATCGGGGGTCCCCTCCTCTGGGATCGAGTACCAACCAGTCCTTTTGTTTTCGGGATAATGCCATCTTGCTTTGGAGTTCTCGACGAGTGGCCAGCAGGACCAGGGTATTTTGAAAGCTTGGGTGGCATGGCGAGACACAACACCAATAATAATAGGCAGAAGTTCAGTTAGGGAAGAGAGCGGCACGTCCACCCTCAGATGTGAGATGTGCTAATCCCTGACCGTCACCTCAAGACGTAGACGTAACACAGCACACAGGAGCACAGTGACACAGCTGTAGAGTTAGTCACGCATGCAAATAACAACGTGTAAGTCTCTCACCGCACACGAATAACTCCATAGGGTGTCTGTTCACTCACTCCATCTTGATCTTGATGTCACAGGTGGCTCGGGATTTCCAGGCCAACAACAACAGGTCACAACAATCATTTGCTTCATCACTCATTATTTTATCACTTATTAACCTCCCAATCGGCTGATGAATATATTATACTTACTTATATGGCAATTTAGTTGTTTTTAAGCCATTACTTGTTTATTAATAGGTCAGATACATCACGAATTGTTCACTCTCTCCAACGGGTCACCTGTACAGCAAGAGCAAGAGCAGCATCGAGGGACATCATTGCTAACGTAACTCCTGATCAGGTCGGCATGGCTGGGTCTCTAAGGGTTTGATCAAAACAAACCTCTATCGACAATATCAAAGCTTATTCACCCATGTTAGGAACGTCAGAGAACATGTTATTTATTTCTAGGTTCAGTAACGTAAGAAAATTGCACGGCGCCCCTTCAAAAAATGGTAAAACACGCCATCAGTAAAAAAAATAGAATATGATACGTTATGAAAACTAGACACAAGAGATGAATTCACAGCACGAAACATTTTTAAACTAAACGAAAAAGAAGAAATATCGTTCACCCTCCCCCTCCGCCCACAACACCCCCTCCCCCAGGACACCCCACAGACACCCCCCCCCGTCCAAGACCACCACCACCCCCCCGGTGATACCCCCCAACCACTCCCCCCCCCCTAAACACAAAATCGTTGATTACTCCGTTAATACTCAACCGATCGGATTCTAGTAAAGACCAAAATGTTCAGCGTCAAATGCTACATCTGGGGGGCTCCATGAACACGAGGAAAACATGGACGCAGCAAGAGGCGCAGGCGAAAACCATAAAGACCAAACTTTGGAGCGGTATAGCTCAATAACGAAAAATGCTATCTTGATTCTGATAGCGCCATCGTGTTCTCCGGCAAACTCTACACCTTGTAACAGTTGTTCGTCAAGAAATATTCAGAAATAAAAAAAAGAAACCAAACGCGTCCAAAGTTGAATTTAAAAACGTCAAATTATAGCTTGCCTTGGTTCAAATCGCTATACTTATTTCCATAAACGTATCTTTACTAGTAAAGGCGTGACAGGCGGCTAAAGAAATGACGTGTTATCTCCAAAACTAAAGGTCGTAGCTCAGATTAGAGACCAGCGTTGTATTCATCGTTAAATTCTACAACTTTCATTATCTATTGAAGAATGAGAAAAAATAGATATTAAGCGAAGGAAGTTGGATCAAAGTTAAAAAAAAACGCGAAAAACAGATCATAATAACTCCATAACTATTGGTCGTATCGTCATTCTGAAGGCACCAGCGTGTTCCCCGTAACTGGTTCTCCCAGGAGCCAATTGGGCATACAACACTTTAGCGTATTAAAGGACTTATAGGCCTTCAAAGTTTCAGCACGTTTTTTTAAATCGTGGATATCTCCGTCAGTTTTAGGCCTAGCGCAATTCTGATAGCACCAGAAATTCTAATATTGTTTTCTTCACGTCTATGAACCTCTCTGATCAAGCTGGAGGCAAGAATAACGAAACTTGCATATTTGAAAAAAAAGATCGTTGTAGAGGAGGTGAAATTCTGGCCGTAAACACCGGAGAGTTTCATAACAGTGGAAAAACAAAATCGTTCATAGCTCCGTTAATACTCCACCGATCGGATTCTAATAAGCATCAAAATGTTCAGCGTCAAATTCTACACCAGCTGAGTGCAACGAACACGAGAAAAAACGTGAGGATAAAATTGAGGGTTACGACCATTTCTTAGAATATAGCTCATAACGTCTTTAATAATTAAGCTAGCGCAAAACCAAGACCAGAAATGGATTCCTGGTGATGTGCCCTCTTCAAATCATGCCCGACATTAAGATATTACTTAGACATGGATGCAGAAATCGATGCAGAATCAAAACATCCTGATCAACGCTTTAGCTAGGATATCTTGATACCTAATAAAGTTATCTCTATTCTGACGACGCCACGTTATTCTCCGTCAAATTTTACATCTGATATCAGTTGGCCAATAATACACAAGCAAAATAAGCAAAAAAAGCTATTTTTGGAAATACGCGTCAAATCATAAATCTGACAACGCGAAAATATAGGCCGTGTCAGGTCACTTCAAGATATTAAATTTCATAAACATATCTGCAGTAGTTAATTCGTGACAGGCGGTTAAAATATGACATGCTCTCTCCGAAACTAAAGGTGGTAGCGCATATCCGAGACCAGCGTTGCATTCCTCGTCAAAATATAAGACTTTTATTATATTGCGACGAAGAAGAAAGGATTGATATTAAGCGAGTGACGTTGCCAGAAATGTCGAAAAAGTGCGAAATTTCAAATCGATATATCTCTATACCCATTAGTAGTAGCGCAATTCTGAAAGCACCAGCGTGTTCCTCGGAATTTTCTCTACCATCGATTAATCGGGCATTTACAAACACGCATTGATTCAGGAATTATAGGCCTAGAAAGTTTTCGAAGGCTCTCACAAAACCGTTCATAACTCCGTCAGTTTTAGGCCTATTGCAATTCTGATAGCACCAGAAATTTTAGTATTTTTTTCTTCACATATTTCAACCCCTTTCATCGAACTGGAAGAAGGAATAACGATTTTTCAATTTTTAAACTTTTTCGTGTTAAGGCCTCGCGGGGGAAATGTGGTAGTTTAGCCCCGTAGAGTTGCCAATGGGGGGGTTTGTGTTAAATCTTTACCTGCTTATATCTCCGTCTGTGATGCACGTAGAGCCTTCTTAAGGATATCAAAAGATTGCTCGTAAAATTACCTTTCTTTCCAGTGCCAAGAGGGTAAGAATCGATTAGGAAATAATGAATGGCAGCGTCTTAGAGTTAGCGACGGAAAATAAATCGTATCACCATTAATACTCCCCGTAGGGCATTTCTGAGGATACGATGCATTCCCCGAAAAATTCTGGTGCTGTTTCTTCATACAACACCGGGCGCCCGGGCCACGTGTAGGGAGACGTCTTTTTCTGAGAGGCGGAAAAAAGTAGCGATTATTACTAGTTTGGTTACAAAAGTATCGCGATTGGAAGATTTGTAATGGATACTGCTTGTGTAGTTTTAGTTGTATAATCACACTCTGTCCTGCCTGGGGGTTGGGATGGCATATGTTCCTCCCTTCTCCCTTGTTGTTTACCTGCAACAATAAACTATCAATCAATCAATCAATCACTTTTCCCCATTGTATCTTTTTAATTTCATGGTGCTGCCTACACATGTATTAATAGTTGTATAATCACACTCTGTCCTGCCTGGGGGTTGGGATGGCATGTTCCTCCCTTCTCCCTTGTTGTTTACCTGCAACAATAAACTATCAATCAATCAATCAATCAATCACCAATGTGTGCCGATACGAAGGCCTGACTCTCCAGCGGGTCACCTGTACAGCAAGAGCAAGAGCACCCCTGTCATGGCGTCGCGGTGATGACGCTCGCCCGGCAATCCTTCCACATTTTCCGCCATTTCCCGGTAGGTGAGCGTCATTCCACCTTGTCCTTCCACGTGGAGACAGATTAAGGATGTATGAAGACCTGAGCACAGTATGAACGTTTGTGATAGGCTGTAAATAGGGTGATGAAATGGCTTGTCAGGGGAGGGATTACAGATGCAGAGATGATGCTCGCCTGGCAATACTTTCCACATTTTCCGCCATTTCCCAGCGGGTGAGCGTCATTCCACCTTGTCCTTCCACCTGGAGACAGATTAAGGATGTATGAAGACCTGAGTACAGTATGAACGCTTGGGATTGGGTGTAAATAGGTTAAATAGGGGGATGAAATGGGCTGTCAGGGGAGGGATTAGGTCCAGTCAAGTTGGCGGTGGTGATGAGCTAGTGGTGATGATTTGGGGCTTGCTTCTCCAGGACCAGTGATGGGGCGGTGGTGATGATGGGTCAGTGGTGGTGATGAGCTAGTGGTGATGATTTGGGGCTTGCTTCTCCAGGACCAGTGATGGGGCGGTGGTGATGATGGGTCAGTGGTGGTGATGAGCTAGTGGTGATGATTTGGGGCTTGCTTCTCCAGGACCAGTGATGGGGTGGTGGTGATGGGTCAGTGGTGGTGATGAGCTAGTGGTGATGATTTGGGGCTTGCTTCTCCAGGACCAGTGATGGGGCGGTGGTGATGAGCTAGTGGTGATGACTTGGGGCTTGCTTCTCCAGGACCAGTGATGGGGTGGTGGTGATGGATATATGGTGATGATGTCAGTGGTGATGATGGATTTGGGGTATACCAATTTCATCACCAAACCGTTTCGCCACCTGTGTTTTCATCCGTTTAGTCACCACGCTTTTTCTCCCTGTTTTAAGAATCTTCATGACTTTTTTTCATATGGATATACCAGCAAAAAAAAAAAAAAAAAGGAAATAAATTAATAAATAAAAAGCAAATAGGAATGAAGTAAACGCAGAAAATGATCAGTGTGACCATTGTCTGTAGTATATGAAAATAAAAACCCATACCTCTTTTTACATTGCAGTAGAAATAGATCAAAAGGTACATACAGTAATTGTGTTGTTGCAAAACAATAACAACAACAACAACAACAAAGAATTAAAAGGTAACAATATAAATATTTTGGTGGAGAGCGGCCACAATTTTAGTGAGGACATGCGGAAATCAATTGTTAATCATATATTGGACTCGGAAGAAGACACTGACAGCTTCTCAGAAATTTAGTGATGGTGATGGAATTTTCCTTGCATGCATCCCACAACTTCCAGAGACGGACTTGTCGGAATGCACACCAGTTGCCCACTGACCAGACGGTGTTATCAAGCCATGTTTGCCTTATATAATCTGTTAATTTTCTTGTAGGTTCGCACTGCTGGGATTTTTCCTGGAGTTCTTCAAAGGCTGGTCGGATATGTTGTTTAGGCAGGTAGGGAAGAGCAATTAAGGAGTTGACGTACAAAATCGTATACTGGGCCTCGCTCTATATGTGCAGTCGCCAGGCCAACCTGTTGCACTTTCCGCTAGACGGCTTGTGCCCAGTGAAAAAAATGAACCGACGGATACATTTCTCTATTCTACATTGCTGCTTCAAAATCCATTATTACCTCTTCAGCACAGTACGTACTACTCTTTATTTTTGTATTCTCACCAGTACATCTCCTGACTCACGTTCGTACCACACACCCCGTGTCTCCACTGATAACATTTATCACACAGTAGAGCCTGGTGACGTAATTGCACTTCATTCCAACAGCCTGAACAAGGGTGACAAGCTCCACTACAGTATGTCATCCTGAGGTGAATATTTGGCTTGCCACTGAGAACTGTCAATGGTTTCGATCAAGTGACCGAGTTATTCGATAAGAAGCATTCATCGACAGTTTCATTAAATTCAGAGTCGAACGAAAAAAATCACCCTGTTGAAATTTGTGGTGACAAAACGGATTTCACATTGGTGACGAATTGGAGTGCTTTGGTGACGAAATGGGTTTTTTGTTGGTGAACCGGGTATGTGGCGAACTGGACTGGTGACGAAATGGATTTGTGGTGATGGGCTTGTGGTGATGATAAGCGAGGGTTGTTTTTGTAGGTGACAGCCCTGTGTGACCTGCTGTAGCCTTCGTCAGGTCAACCTTCACGTGGGATTAACTTTAATTAATTAACAAGAGTACATCACAGCGGTGCGCATATTCCCAAAGTCTCTGTACAGGGCCGTATTACTAGATATTTCCTTGCCAAAGTTCACGGTAAACCTTACGACTATCAGCTCCTAGCGGGTGCGGTTTTAGGGCACAGTGTGGTGGTAATTACAGCGTTTCCAGCACGTCCGACTGGGTGTTGACAAGTGGACAGGCGTGTTCATGTCACAAGGGTGTATTTTTCCACGCGAGCTCTTCCCTTTCTTCACCCTGGTGCTCGCAGTCTCATCGCACATTGACTTAGAAGAAATTGTGGCCAGCGCAGAAAAATACACCCTTGTGACATAAACACGCCACCTGTCCGCTTGTCAAAACCCCGTCGGACGTGCTGGAAATGTTGTAATTACCACCACACGGTGACCTAAACGCGCACCACCCGCTAGGAGCCGCTAGTCTTAACCCAGTAGCAGCGACGGGCCAAATTTGTGCCATGGTTTTAACCCCCCAAAATAGATGATACATAAACTGATCACTTTTTTTTTTCCTCCTCAGATTTCGGGCGCCCAGCCGTACACGTGAACTAACAGTCTTGGCTTCAGGGCAGGTCGCTGAAATGGTATGTGTGTGTGTGTGTGTGTGTGTGTGTGTTAGGAAGGTTTTCATCATTAATATAAAAACGTGTAGGTATTCTCTTTACAAATGTATTACCAAGAATTGTGTGTGTGTGTGTGTGTGTGTGTGTGTTAGGAAGGTTTTCATCATTAATATAAAAACTTGTAATTATTCTCTTTACAAATGTATTACCAAGAATTGTGTGTCTGTGTGTGTGTGTGTGTGTGTGTGTGTGTGTGTGTGTTAGGAAGGTTTTCATCATTAATATAAAAACTTGTAGGTATTCTCTTTACAAATGTATTACCAAGAATTGTGTGTGTGTGTGTGTGTGTGTGTGTGTGTGTGTGTTAGGAAGGTTTTCATCATTAATATAAAATCGTGTAGGTATTCTCTTTACAAATGTATTACCAACAATTGTGTGTGTGTGTGTGTGTGTGTGTGTGTGTGTGTTAGGAAGGTTTTCATCATTAATATAAAAACTTGTAGGTATTCTCTTTACAAATGTATTACCAAGAATTGTGTGTGTGTGTGTGTGTGTGTGTGTGTGTGTGTGTGTGTTAGGAAGGTTTTCATCATTAATATAAAAACTTGTAGGTATTCTCTTTACAAATGTATTACCAAGAATTGTGTGTGTGTGTGTGTGTGTTAGGAAGGTTTTCATCATTAATATAAAAACTTGTAGGTATTCTCTTTACAAATGTATTACCAAGAATTGTGTGTGTGTGTGTGTGTGTGTGTGTGTTAGGAAGGTTTTCATCATTAATATAAAAACTTGTAATTATTCTCTTTACAAATGTATTACCAAGAATTGTGTGTGTGTGTGTGTGTGTGTGTGTGTGTTAGGAAGGTTTTCATCATTAATATAAAAACTTGTAGGTATTCTCTTTACAAATGTATTACCAAGAATTGTGTGTGTGTGTGTGTGTGTGTGTGTGTGTGTGTGTTAGGAAGGTTTTCATCATTAATATAAAAACTTGTAGGTATTCTCTTTACAAATGTATTACCAAGAATTGTGTGTGTGTGTGTGTGTGTGTGTGTGTGTGTGTGTTAAGAAGGTTTTCATCATTAATATAAAAACTTGTAGGTATTCTCTTTACAAATGTATTACCAAGAATTGTGTGTGTGTGTGTGTGTGTGTGTGTGTGTGTGTGTGTGTGTGTGTGTTAGGAAGGTTTTCATCATTAATATAAAAACTTGTAGGTATTCTCTTTACAAATGTATTACCAAGAATTGTGTGTGTGTGTGTGTGTGTGTGTGTGTGTGTGTGTGTGTGTGTTAGTAAGGTTTTCATCATTAATATAAAACTTGTAGGTATTCTCTTTACAAATGTATTACCAAGAATTGTGTGTGTCTGTGTGTGTGTGTGTGTGTGTGTGTGTGTGTGTGTGTGTGTGTGGAAGGTTTTCATCATTAATATAAAACTTGTAGGTATTCTCTTTACAAATGTATTACCAAGAATTGTGTGTGTGTGTGTGTGTGTGTGTGTGTGTGTGTGTTAAGAAGGTTTTCATCATTAATATAAAAACTTGTAGGTATTCTCTTTACAAATGTATTACCAAGAATTGTGTGTCTGTGTGTGTGTGTGTGTGTGTGTGTGTGTGTTAGGAAGGTTTTCATCATTAATATAAAAACTTGTAGGTATTCTCTTTACAAATGTATTACCAAGAATTGTGTGTGTGTGTGTGTGTGTGTGTGTGTGTGTGTGTGTGTGTGTGTGTGAAGGTTTCATCATTAATATAAAAACTTGTAGGTATTCTCTTTACAAATGTATTACCAAGAATTGTGTGTCTGTGTGTGTGTGTGTGTGTGTGTGTGTGTGTGTGTGTTAGGAAGGTTTTCATCATTAATATAAAAACTTGTAGGTATTCTCTTTACAAATGTATTACCAAGAATTGTGTGTCTGTGTGTGTGTGTGTGTGTGTGTGTGTGTGTGTGTGTGTGTGTGTGTGTGTGTGTGTGTGTGTTAGGAAGGTTTTCATCGTGACACCAGACCCGGGGGTATGGGACTCATGACGGCAGTTGTGTCTTCCCTAAGGTCAAGGATGGCCACACCTCCACCACTCCTCCTCCCAGGTGGTGTGTGGCTGGCTCGGGTGGCCTGAACTACCTTCTGTGTGTGTGTGTGTGTGTGTGTGTGTGTGTATGTATTTTCTTTTTTATCATTGCGAAATTAATTAACAAACATAACGACAGCTTGACCTTATTAACTGACTTACCTGTGTGTGTGTGTGTGTGTGTGTATTTTCTTTTTTTATCATTGCGAAATTAATTAACAAACATAACGACAGCTTGACCTTATTAACTGACTTACCTGTGTGTGTGTGTGTGTGTGTGTATGTATTTTCTTTTTTTTATCATTGCGAAATTAATTAACAAACATAACGACAGCTTGACCTTATTAACTGACTTACCTGTGTGTGTGTGTGTGTATGTATTTTCTTTTTTTATCATTGCGAAATTAATTAACAAACATAACGACAGCTTGACCTCATTAACTGACTTACCTGTGTGTGTGTGTGTGTGTATTTTCTTTTTTTTATCATTGCGAAATTAATTAACAAACATAACGACAGCTTGACCTTATTAACTGACTTACCTGTGTGTGTGTGTGTGTGTGTGTGTGTGTGTGTGTGTAGTCATTATTGCATTTTTCACCCTCTGTGTTGAAGGATATTCACTAATTTTTTTTGGTTTCCTTTGGAGGTCCGCGAGACAGTGGCTGGCGAGGGAGAAGGAGGAAGAGGAGGAGGAGGAGGAATGACCAAGAGGAGGGAAGAGACAAGAGGTAAGTCCTTCCTTTCCCTTCCTTTCCTTTCCCTTCCCTTCCCTTCCCTTCCCTTCCCTTCCTCTTCCTTCCCTTTCTTTCCATTCCCTTCCTTTCCCTTCCCTTCCTTTCCCTTCCCTTCCTTTCCCATCTCTTCCCTTCCCTTCCTTTCCCTTCCCTTCCTTTCCCTTCCCTTCCTTTCCCTTCCCTTCCATCCTTTCCCTTCCCTTCCTTTCCCTTTTAGCCTTTGGAAGTAGGTAATGTTAGAGCCAGAAGCATCTGACAGTCCCATCTCTTTTTACAGGCCAAGCAGTGCAGAGAAGGAGAAGAAGGAGGAAGAAGAGGAGGATGTGACCTCTATACATAAAGGCAGAACTATATATAGAAGCTTATGGAGTAGAGGAAATATGTCAATCTATGGAGAAGGAGGAGGAGGAGGAGGAGGAGAAGGTTAACTTGTAAATATAGGCAGTTTATATACCAAGGAAAATATTTAAATGATTTGTATTATGCATCTATTTAAATGTACGTTATGCACTTAAATGTATGTCTGTATAAGGTTGTGGGATTTACTTATATTGTCTGTGGTATTTTTTTTACTTATAAGGTTGTACTGAGGATTTTACTTATAAGATCTATGGCTGTATGGAACTCCTACAAACCCTTTCTACTATGGCTATTAATTAACAAAAACCTCTTAGTTTCAGCTTGTGTACAGGGTTAAAATATAGTTAATGTTAGAGTTGGCAGTGTCTGACAGTCCCATCTCTTTCCTACAGGCCAAGCAGGAAGAAGAAGGAGGAGGAGGAGGAGGAGGAAGAAGAAGGAGGAAGAGGAGTAGGAGGAGGAGGAGGCAACTTATAAATATAGACAAGTTTATGTGTCTAGGAAAATATTTAAATGATCTGTATTATGTAAAGTATTGAATTTAAAATATATCTACTAATAATTTCTATGCATGTTTACAGGGTTACATATTTAAGCTGTAATATAATTTACATGTATTTAAATGAGGTTTTAAGTATAAGGTGTTTGGTATTGCTATACTTATAAAATCTTTGGTTTTTGGGTATATAATTCTAAGTAAGTGTTTCCCTACGTTATTTAAGTGTACAGTAAGTGTGTAAGGTATTAAGTTATATATTAAAGTGTGTACCGGGTTCTCTAATAAGTGTGTAGTGATGGGAAGTATTTAAGTGTAATGTATAAAGGTTACATATATATATATAAGTATTTAAGTGGGGCAGCAAGTAGTGGGCTGTATTTTTCTACACTTTTTTGCCCTTGAAAAAAAAATACTGTGAAATCTTTAAGTGTACACTATGAAGGCTATACATTTATAAGTATGTGTAACATCCTGTGGGGGCTAGCTAATGTAAGGGTGATTTCATAAGTGTTACCGTAGTGGTGTGACTTGATCAGCAACCTCTACTGCAATTAGTCTGAGTACAATTACTGGTTCTGGTACTCTGAGTATTAACAAAACCTTTTCAGTTACCAAGGACAACCTCTGCTGCTCTGGGTATCAACTCCTGCACTCCTGGGACTGGTGTAACATCTGCATGCCCTCGTAATAACTCACTCTGCTTCTGCTATTCGTAACACCTCGCTCTGCGCCTGCTGTCTTAACGAAGGGCATGGCTTTTGTGTACTAACTACCGCTCGCTTAACCCGCATGGATTTTGTATAACACCTATAGTTTTCGTGTGACGGTTCTCTTCACTCTTCCTTCATAACTAATCGCACGGCTTTGCATAAAAACTCCGGCAACTTACGGCTTAAATTTCGCATGAGAACTACTCCTGCTTACGTATGACAATTCTCTATGGCTTTCCTAACAATTCATGGATTTTGCTTAACCCCATTCCATTTCCGCTGTCATGCTAACCCATGCTAATGCTGGCTGGAGTATCCTAACCCATAGTCTAAGCTGCCGGCCAGAGCTTCAGGTGACCCCTAACTTGAAGCCTGTCGGATCAGCGTCTAGCGAGGGAGGTTCCGTCAGGTTCCGGTCCCCCTCTAGAGCTGTCTCCCTTCACCTTAAAAAAATAGTTTGACATCATTTGAGAGCAGCAGTACAGGCCAGGTATCAGAGAGGGGTTCAGGCCTATATGGGGGCACCTCCGTTAGGCTTGTACCTCAAAAAATAAAAGATTAAAAATTAAAAAAAAGACTATGTGTGTCCAAGTCATGTGAGAATCCTGACTATGGAGGAAGATTATCCTCAAGCACGTACGGTTATATATATGTGTGTATCTTTTACCCACCCATGCGTGCAGTACGGTTAAACATAAGAATAAGGAACATATTTCACCCAGTGGTGGTGGTGGTGGTGGTGATACGGGATCATGTCCCTCTAAGCGAGAAAAATGAGAAAAAAATCATCACTCACACAAACCATTTCATAATACATATCAAAGCATTTGTCATCAGATTATGTATCATCTATTTTAGGGGGTTTATATCATGGCACAAATTTGGCCCGTCGCTGCTACACGGTAAAGCCACAAATTTGGCCCGTCGCTGCTACTGTGTTAAAAAGCATTACCAAGCACATCAGATGCCCGGGAAACATACTATACTATATGAAAACCTTACCAAGCACATGCAGCCTCTACCAAGCCTTACCTCATAAAATAATCTACCAATTAATATATTTGCCTACTCTAACAGTCTACATTTTCAGGACTCGTATTTATATGATTATTTTTATTGTGTTATTTTAGTGTTGTATGTCTGTTTATTGAGGGGACTGTTTGGGTCTTGTATTTTCTGTTGTATATTTCCAAGGCCAAAAAGGTCAGTAATTGGGTTCTCAATGATGTTTTTTTAGGTTGATGGTACAGAGGAAGGGTCATAAAAGCACCCCTGTCTGTAACTCCCCTGAAAGCCTTGTCAAATATGTGTTTTTTAGGTTGATGGTACAGAGGAAGGGTCATAAAAGCACCCCTGTCTGTAACTCCCCTGAAAGCCTTGTCAAATATGTGTTTTTTTAGGTTGATGGTACAGAGGAAGGGTCATAAAAGCACCCCTGTCTGTAACTCCCCTGAAAGCCTTGTCAAATATGTGTTTTTTAGGTTGATGGCACAGAGGAAGGGTCACATTTCCACAGATCATAAAAGCATCTCGGAAAATGCCCAAACCTCCACTGAAAGCCTTGTCAAATATGTTTTATTTTTTTTGTCATGGCCTATTGCGCCGGTAGGCATCTTCCCAGTGGATCCTGATGGTCGGCCCAAGGCTTCTTCCCGGTGGGGCCTGATGGTCGGCCCAGCCCGTTCTGGCGCAGGCAAGTGTTTATAGTGGTGCCATCTTGCATTGGCTCATGCTGCCCTCCCGGAGCTCATCTTTAATCCTAGAATCTACCCTTACCTGTGTTAGGATAATAGGCTACTGGTGTGATAAACTAAATCTCTCATTATAACCTTTCTCCTCTTCTGTTCAAAGCTAAAAACCTAATCTTTTTCCCTCTTCCTATAGCTCAAGCCCATCCATAGGGGGGGGGATTGAGGTCTAGCACTGTCTTGGATAAAAATGTGCCAGGATTATCCCAGCTTAGCTCAGGCCCTTGGAAACCACTTATAGGGAAATACATGTAAGGTTGTGTCTACAGGTCAGCTAGTATTCCTCCTGTCTCATAATGCTTATAGTTTTTGCCTTCAACACTGATTTGATAACAAGGTGCCAATGCTCAGGTGAGGGAAAGTGCATGTGTGGGGGTGGGTCGGACAGAGAGCTTTACTATATGAAAAGGCTTCGTACACTCAGAATTTGCCATGTTTAACCCTTGAAAGCTTAGTTCTGGCTAGATATCAAGCTTTAAAGCATCACATTGAGCAAGGGTTGATGTAGGAGAATCAATTACTTCCCCACTCAGTATTTAAAGAGACTGACTATTTGGAAAGGTCTTGAACACTCAGAATTTACCATGTTTAACCCTTGAAAGCTTAGTTCTGGCTAGATATCAAGCTTTAAAGCATCACATTGAGCAAGGGTTAATGTAGGAGAATCAATTACTTCCCCATACAGTATTTAAAGAGACTGACTATTTGGAAAGGTCCTGTACACTCAGAATTTGCCATGTTTAACCCTTGAAAGCTTAGTTCTGGCTAGATATCAAATTCTAAAGCATCACATTGAGCAAGGGTTGATGTAGGAGAATCAATTATCTCTCCATACAGTATTTAAAGAGGGAATTTAACCTTTTGAAAAGGCCTCGTACACTCAGAATTTGCCATTTATAATACTTGAAAGCTTAGCACTAGTATATTTCCAAGCTCTTAAGCATCACATTGAGCGAGGGAAATATCTTGAGGGGCAAAGAAGTTCATAGGAGAATTACTTACCTCCTCAAACAACATATAAGAAGGGATTTGACTATTTAAAAAGGCCTCAAACATAGAATTTGTCATGTCTCCACAGTTGAAGGTCCAGCACAGGTTTTAGTCAAAGTTTTCAAGCTTAAAAAATAACACGATTGATGTAAAGGAATGAATTATCTCCCCCAAACTATTTAAAGAGAGATTTTGAGTGCTTGAAAAGGCCTCAGACTAGTAGAATTTGCCATGTCCTTACAGTTAAAGGTCCATCGCTGCTTTTAGTCAAAGTTCTCAAGCTTAAAAAATAACACGATTGATGTAAAGGAATGAATTATCTCCCCCAAACTATTTAAAGAGAGATTTTGAGTGCTTGAAAAGGCCTCAGACTCATAGAATTTGCCACGTCCTTACAGTTGAAGGTCCATCGCTGCTTTTAGTCAAAGTTCTTAAGCTTAAAAATAACAGAGGATTGATGTAGAAGAATGATTTACCTGCCCAAACAGTATGTACTCAGCCCCCTCAAGTCCCCAATGCAGTCCTACCCCCAGTCTCAGCTCCCAATTACCTTTATTCTGGGGGTCAAAGACATTATATATAAGTGTTTTCCCTTCCCATGTCAGCCCTAAGACCCTCAGGCCCCAGTAATTGGTCACCTAACCTAACCTAGCAAGTGTCTCACCATAATACTGGTGGTAACATTTTAATTAACCTTTCCAATGAGCAAAAAGAATTAATATGGAACTATGAATCATGTATCCCCAGCAATTAAGTCTCCAATTTGTTATGTAACATTAGTAAGGGTTCCAGTATATGTTAGATAATTACTAGCATTGTCAAGAACAGTTTTAATAGCCTTGTCAAGGGTTGGCCGAGAAAACAATATTATAACAAGCACTGAACTAATTCTTGAGTAATTGGACTGAGAAAGCCTTGATGGTACCCTATTTTTGCTATATTATAAAAAGCCTATAAGCGATGCCTTGGAAAGCTACCATAAGCAAGGGTTGGTCTAGATTATTGATGTCCAAGCTATTAATTATATGTATTTTCTCTTACCTGAAGCCCCCTAGCTCAAGCCCCCAGACCCTCGATCAGCCTCTTCCAGACCCCCCCAGTAGCTACCTTATTTTCTGGGGGATCAAAACCATTAATTATGTGTTAGTTTTGATAATTACCTGACATTAAGTCTTCCCATGGGCAGTGTCAGCATTTGTGAAGCCTTAATTATCATGAGCATAGTTTTATATCAAGCACTAACTCTTGGGTAAGACTTTGAGAAGGTCTTAATGTACTCAATCTTTGGCATATAAAAACAAGTCTAGCAATGCCTTAGGAAGATACCATGAGCAAGGGGTGAGTTAGGAAACTGATGTACCTATCCCTCAATACTGCATAAACAATGGATCGAGGTCTTGTTCAGTATATATATCAGGCACAATTGTCCATCTTTTGAGTTAGTTTATCAAAGACATATCACAATCTTCTACCATGAGCAAGGGATGAGTTAGCAGCTTGATATATATTCCTTAATACTACATAGAAAATGGATCGAGGGCTTGTTCATTATATATATATCACTCGGCTACAATTGTCCATCTTTTGAGTTAGTTTATCAAAGACATATCACAATCTTCCACCATGAGCAAGGGATGAGTTAGCAGCTTGATATATATTCCTTAATACTACATAGACAATGGATCGAGGTCTTGTTCAGTATATATATATCAGGCACAATTGTCCATCTTTTGAGTTAGTTTATCAAAGACATATCACAATCTTCCACCATGAGCAAGGGATGAGTTAGCAGCTTGATATATATTCCTTAATACTGCAAAAATAATGGAAAGAGGGCTTGTTCAATATATATTATCACTCGGATAGGTTACAATTGTCCATCTTTTGAGTTAGTTTATCAAAGACATATTACTGAACCTTCCACCATGAGCAAGGGCCTTAGGGTGACTTATAGGAGATAGTTATACATTCCTATGTATTTCATAGAGGAAAGCAAGAGATCTAGAATGATATATATTCTAATATGTTTCTTCATCTCTTATAGTTAAATAGTTCAGCAGTGAAAATCAGTTTTAGGCCGAGTGCTGAGTAGCCTTGATGTCGATCGGCCAACACGTACCTCAAGTCAGCATGCATTTGTGTTATAAGGTCAATAAACTCATGGCCCAGAATCAATCAGCATTTTTGAAGTCGGCATTTAAAGTCAGCATCTCTCTCTCTCTCTCTCTCTCTCTCTCTCTCTCTCTTCCCAGCACGGCTTAATTCGATATCAGCCCTTAATGATGTTGCCGTTAAGTATCTCATTAACGATCATGCATGCAGGGGACGAGAAAGCTGAAAAAAAAAAATATGACGAGGCGGAAGAATTATATATGGCGAGGGATCGAGTCCATTGGCGGGGGTGTTGCCATTCTGAGAAAAAAAAACTTGTTATTTTCTCGTAAGTCTATAAGAGTATTTCTTCTATCCTTGTGTCTCGGTATGCTAGGTCACAGGTCAAGTCATGCAATAAACATGTTCTGTACGAGTGTGGTGACTCCGGAAACAATATATCAGTAGTGTGCCGAGGTGACCGATCAGCTGATTAAAACAGCTGATTGGGTACGCGGAGGTTTAAACATTACGTCATAGCTTTCGGATAGGTTTAATTTACAGATTTACATAGAAAATCAGACCCCAGGGTCCAGACTAAGTGGCCTGTCCTTAAACTAAGTGATTCTACATTAATCCGATGGCTCCATAACGTTGCATTTCAACTCTAGTTAATATTGAGTTGAAGGAAGTGACGGCCGAGCTTGTTTTTAAAGGAAATCAATCGTGTGACCACTGAAGGAAGGCAGGGAGCTTATTCCATTCTCGCACTACAACGTTGATGAAGAAAAATTTGGTTCAGTCTGAATTTACTTGTCTACATTTGAGTTTTACGCCTTAATTTGTTCCTCGTACGCAAAGTGTCATCGATCATTAACAATATTGATCTGTCTACATTCGTGAAACATATGGAGCCAAGCTCAGCAAATTCAGCATGGTCCAGAATTTCTTTAAGTCGGCATGGTCTGAAGTCAGCATATGGCCTATAGCTGGCTCGATCCCCCAACTCAGCATGTCGGTACAGGAAGCTTTTTTGTAGTGATATGCTTAATTCACCTCAGCCTATGACCTTTTCTGAGCTCAGCATACTACTACTACTACTACTATTACTACTACTACTACTACTACTACTACTACTACTACTATTACTACTACTACTACTATTACTACTACTACTACTACTACTACTACTACTACTACTACTACTACTACTACTATTACTACTACTACTACTATTACTACTACTACTACTACTACTACTACTATTACTACTACTACTATTACTGTTACTACTACTACTACTACTACTATTACTACTACTACTACTATTACTAGGGGTTTAATTATGAACAAGTCAGCAATGCTCACTCGATCAGGATGGCGCCTAGCTGTTTCTCAATGCTGATCCTATTTTGAACTCAGCATGCATTAAAGAGTTACTGATTTCAGTCTGTATATATAGCCACTCTGAGCTCAGCATGGTGGTCTATATATGACAGCATGATCGTTTTCTTGATATGCTGAGTTCGGAGTTCAACATGGATTTAAGTTAAGATTAGCATATGAGTCAGCATGGCCATAAGTTTAAATCAGCTTGCATAAGATCGAGTCAGCATGGCTATCTCTTTCAATGCTGACTTTTTTTAGGCTCAGCATAGTGAACAATGCCGTCATTGAACTCAACTTACTGCATATATTGTGACCTTTATTTCAAGTCAGCATGCATCATGAAGTCAGCATGTGACCGTAAGTTTAAATCAGCTTGATAGCATAAGATATAGCATTTCAGCATATATCCTTCAACTTAATATCAACTAGAGTAGAAATGCAACGTTTTGGAGTCTTCTGATTAATGTAAAATCACTTAGGTTTAAGGACAGACCACCAAGTCTGGACCATGGGGTCTGTGTGGTCTGATTTTCTATGTAAATCTATGTAAAGGTTGGAACAATTAGTTTTGAGGTACAACAATGAGTTTTCCTGTTCCAACGTCCATCTTCCCTTATTAAATATTTCAAAGCCATTATTTACACGGTTTTAGGTTTAATTAAAGAGAAAAAGCGATATAATTACCATTTTATACAGGAAAAAAGTTGTAACCAGTGGCTTTAAGATCTAATTAATACGTGATTCATTTCCCTTTCTCCCTCCCTCTATCTCCCTCTCCCTCCCTCCCTCCCTCCATGCTTCACGTAAGGGAGACTACTAAGTGTATTAAGAACTCCCTGAAGCAATTATTCCCACATATAAGCTCATTACATCATATTGTAAGCCCGTGCTGAAGAGTGATAGGATTTTATACTTTCTGCAGTTTCGTTCACAACATGTGCCGAGACCCAGACCCAGACCAACCCATTAATAACGAATAATAATGATTCCAAGGCCTTACCGCTGTTATTAAGGCCCCGGCAGGACTTAATTGGGGTTTACTAATGACAGGACACGCGATAAAAGGGCAAAGGGGCAGTTAAATAGAGTAATTAATGTTTCGGAGGTTAAACTAAAACTATTTATGTCAGCGATAATATACCTAAGCACTGCAAAAAAAGCCCTATTAATTAAACATTTCGACCCTATCTCCAAATAAATCTAGTTATTGGAGCGGAAAAGACAGTTCCAGGGTCATTTAATTCAAGTACGAGAATCTATTGAGCTGGCAGGAATCAGCTCGCAGCCGGAAAATAGCTCGCGAAGGGGACTTGAAACAATGCTTAATTTTCAATATATCACTCACTGCTATCGTTTAACTGTCCCTTTGCGACTTCAATACGCTGCTAATACATCAGATAAACACTTAAAATCAGTAGAAGGCTTTAAAACAAACACATAGGAGATTACATAGGAGGAACTACTCTGAGCTGATACTCACTCCTGGTTTGGGCAATCTCAACGCTTATATATAGATCACAGGTGGTTAAAGAGACATAAATCAAGGCAAATTAAGACGTTTTTTGCTGTCTTTACCCTATTGGACATGTGTAGTGGGAAGTGTCGCGACTTATTTCCCCAAGGAGGTATTTCTCGCACACACCTGGAAGCCACATTGTCATCCGTGAAGGGAGTCGGCTCTTATATTTTTGTGTTTTTTGAAGCGAATTATCCTGTTGCCGAAGGAGCCATGCATCTGGAAACGGTAAATAGTCCCTTGTGATTGTTTTGGGCGGGTGAGGGCAGTGAATTAAGGCTTGTAATAGGTGGAAATAGGGAAAATGTATCGGTGGGGGGAGAGGTGGATTTCAATGGCCGCCGTGGTCGTCATTGTCATTGGTCGTCGTTCATTGTTTTTTACTGATTTCCGGTAAAGTAGAGTACGTGGCGGCACGGGGCTTGAGGGGCAGGGCGACACGTGCATTGCATTCCTGTGTGTGAAGTTGGAGAGCGGGATATAAGCCGGTAAGGTCAGAAAGGTCACGTATATAACTGGCTTGGGGTGTCCGGCTCCATAGATGACCTTAATTATTAATGACCTCTAAGACCTTCGGGCACTATGATGGGGAGAACTGAGATGAATGACCTAATTTATGGGGTCAAATGAGGTGTGAGTGTCTTAAATATTGAATTATGGGCGTTTAGCGGTGAGGTCATAATGGCGTAACCGGCGGATGGAGCGAACCATATGTGACGTATTATCTCAGTTATCAATAACACCTAAGAACTTTGAACACTATGAGAGGGAGAACTAAGCTGAATGACCTAATGTATGGGGTCAAATGAGGTGTGAGTGTCTTAGATATTGAATTATGGGCGTTTAGCGGTGAGGTCATAAGGGCGTAACCGGTGTCACACGCCACAGTGTCCTCCCCCGCCTAAATGTCCCCCTTTGTTTACAAACAAAAGGGAGGACATTAAGGCTTACGGTATCGTGTTCCGCCGCGTCCTCAAATTCCTAAATGTCCTCCCATTATTTTCCAGCACGGAAGGGCATATTGTTATATTCTTTCATAGGAAAACATCAGTGAATACATTACAACGCTCTGCTTTGTATAAATGAAGTGAAGGGACAATAAATAGCCTTCATGACAGTGATTTATCAGTAAATTAACGGCAAATAGCCTTTTGCTATAGTAAAAAAAATGTCGATATGCATAGCCTATGAGACCCTTTTTTGTGTGTGTGGGGGTGAGGAATTGAGCATGCCATGCATATGTGCTTTTATTTTCTTTATATAAGCCCTTTAAGGGAATTTTGAAGATGATCTAAAAAAGTGAGGGTGGTATATAAATAGCTCCCCCAAAGCAGATTGCTTTCTCTTATAATTATGTGGGTCTACTACATATGACCCTTCTGTATAACAACTCAGGTTATCAGAATTACATTGCGGTACACTGTGCTATGGGTGAGGTTTGATTGTCTACAGGAATCAAGTATCTTGCTGGAAAAATGGCTATTTAAGAATGTAATAGGTCCCAGAGAGCTATCCATTTATATTTTCTTCTCTTCTAAGGACATCATTTGTTATAAGATCCCCCCTGGTACATATTTTCACATAATTCCTCCCCTCCCAAGGGCTCTGAGGAAGTCCTCAGTTCTTCATATAGCATGATTTTGATTCCTTACCTTGGTAACAGGTCTGTGCCCTTCTTCCCCTCCCAAGCACTCGGAGGAAGACCCCAGTTCATGCTGCAAGATCTTACTTACCTTGGTACACGTTTTTCCCCTTCCTTTCCTCCCAAGGGCTTAAGGAAGACCCCAGTTCTTCATGCTCTCTAGTTCTCTAGTTCTTCATGTTACAAGATATTCCTTTGGTAGTCTAACAACCATCCATAATTAATTTAAGGGTCAAAGAAGGCTCCAAAATTTCTTGCATAAATATATATTTGGTAAATTACATATAGTTATTTACACAATTGTGTATTAATTTACTATCTACATACTACTACTACTACTACTACTACTACTACTACTACTAATTATAATAATAAAAAAGCTACAGATACAGACATACAACACAACAGATAATTAGATGGCCCCCCAAAAAACACTTAACAAAAACATAAAATTTGCCGAACACAAACACATAGCAACCTTCCTCGCAGACAATTTAAGTAACAACATAAACATTTTTTCAAATTCTTTAGGGCATGCAAATATGCTACCAACACTATTATATCACAGAAAGACAACAATATCACAGTAGTAACCAGCCCACAACACCGTTCCAATTAGTGTGCACCCAAGAACACTACCAGACACCAACCATGCCACACAGCCCCTTCTTCCAACAGCCCCCCTCAACATTACCATTAACAGTATGGGGAGGAGAGGGGGAATCCTGGCATTACAGAAGGACTTGACAAGTAAATTCACTGGGCCCGACAACATCCTTGCCTTCATTCTTAAATCCTTAGCCCCGTCCTCCAGGGACTCCTTGATCCAATATATATCATCCTCATCATTACTTTGACTGGCTTCTGACAAACATCAACCCTTTATTTGAGACAGGTGACTGGACTGACACAGCCAATTATTGCCCCATTTCACTAACACTGATTCCATGTGGAACTTTTGAACACAATACACAAACACATAATGAAATCTGCTTGACACAAACAACATTGTTTCTGACTCACAACATGGCCTTACAACTCAAATGCTCATGTGAATTGTACACACACAAATACCTCAGAGTTCAATTCTCCATTAACTTAAAATTCAACACTCACACAGAACACATCAGTGCTACACAGCCAACTGAACACTTTTGGATCCTTAAGTGTAATCAACATAACTGTATAAAAAAAACACTTATACAACTAGTAGTAGTATATCACACTTGTGAGATCAATGCTTGAATACTGCTCCACGGTGCGGCATTATCACACACAGAAACATTGAGAGGTTAGAGCAAATCACCAAGGTGTTTCTAGGAAAGGAAGAGGTTGTGTAGATTATTTTCTTTTACTGAAAATGCTATTTGAAAAGTACCTAGAGAAGCTGTTTGTTGCATTCAAGGACCTAGAGATGGTATATGACAAGGTTGACAGGAAGGGTTTATGGGATGTTACTCCATTAACCCTTCCCTTTCATATGCCATCTCTATGTCCATGAATGCAGCAAACAGCTTCCTATTCTCTAGGTACTTTCAAATAGCATCTGAAAAGAAGTTACCTGCAGTTGCTGCAGTGGGACGTCTGGCTGTCAGTTTCTGACACTCCCTCGCTACTGAAGAGGTATCACTTGTTGCAGTCACAGGCAACCATAGGACGGGTCTCATTGTTTGTTAAACGGCATTTGCAGAAGATCTTTTTCAACCTCAGTAAGAATAGTACCCTTATTGTTCATTCGGGGTACTGTTACAGGGGGTTGAAACATTTCTCCGGCTTCAAGGCATCCAACCAGCCAGTCGTGCAAACCATCATGAAGCCATGTACACTCCTCAGGTCTGGCATTTCCACGGAGTGCATAAGCATTAGCAATGGCATACAAGTCTAATGCATCACCGCCCCTCTGACGCTGTACATCACGCCATTCCATTGTTATGGCATCGCTAGAGGTGTGTAGCATCCACCCAAGCTGTTCAATGATTTTTTGGCGGTGGGACTTACGGACTTGTGAACATGGAGTCATAGATTTTTACTTTACCTTTTTGACAATTGTGAATATTACTTACCAGTGATTACTGCTGAGATTAAGAATTTGTACAAACTTCCCCTTGGGGGTACCAACACGAATATGCTCCAACGCCTCAAATATTGTGCAGCTCGGAAAACTGATGTTTGAGGAGGGCCTGGCAGTGATTCATGTGGTCATCAGTGAGCCACCTTTTCTCTTCAAAAGTCTGAATCATTGCCTCTATTTGTGGATCTTGGCGACTAGCTGGCACGGGGGGCAGATACACGGCTTCTCTTTCAGCCTTGGCCCTGGTTCCAATCAGAATTATGTCTTCCTCCCTGTCTGGATGCCTTGTGTCCCCTGGCTTAGGAGGAGCAGTAACTGGCACAGGGATGGAAATGCCTTGTCTTTTTTGGTATAATTCCTCATTGAGGTGTAGTTCAGGGTCTGTATCAGTAGAACTGCCTGCTGGCAGCTCTTCTGAGGCTTGTGAAGAGCACTGAACTTTACAGGCATAAGCTGATCGTAAGCCACCATCTGTGCCAGGGGAACATCATCGTGTCCAATCTTGACGTGAGCCAGCTTTACTGTGTCCCTTTCTGTTATTTCCAAAATCCTGCAAATATAAACATTCATTACCTTAAGTTGCATCACTATTATAATATAACATAGGGTAGCCCCATCAAAACATGTGTGTCCGGATGAGATGGAGAAAGTAGTGAAAGCATGCATAAGCAGTTTGGTATCGGTGTGACAGTGAAAAAGTGGATTGTGGAGTGGGTGAAGCATGGGGCACTGAGATGGTGTGGACCTGTGAGAATGAATATGTGAAGAGAGAGTATGAGGGAAGGAAATGGAGAAGCCAATATTTCATTAAAAAAAAAAAAAGAATATGTGAAGAGAGAGTATGAGGGAAGGAAATGGAGAAGCCAATATTTCATTACAAAAAAAAAGAATATGTGAAGAGAGAGTATGAGGGAAGGAAATGGTGAAGCCAATATTTCATAAAAAAAAAAAAAGAATATGTGAAGAGAGAGTATGAGGGAAGGAAATGGAGAAGCCAATATTTCATAAAAAAAAAAAAAGAATATGTGAAGAGAGAGTATGAGGGAAGGAAATGGAGAAGCCAATATTTCATAAAAAAAAAAGAATATGTGAAGAGAGAGTATGAGGGAAGGAAATGGAGAAGCCAATATTTCATAAAAAAAAAAGAATATGTGAAGAGAGAGAGTATGAGGGAAGGAAATGGTGAAGCCAATATTTCATAAAAAAAAAAGAATATGTGAAGAGAGAGTATGAGGGAAGGAAATGGAGAAGCCAATATTTCATTAAGAATAAATAAATCTGCAATGAAATTTTAGTAACCCTTTCATTGATAAATGTTTGCAGTGGGCATTAGGCGTATTTGCTGGTGGCGCTAAACACTCGCTGTGAGCTCCAGCTGCACTCAAATCTCCCACATGTGAGTGTTCCATAACTAATTCTCATAACACAGGTCCGATTGCCAATAGAGTGGGTTCTTCACTAAATTTGGTGGAAAATCATGTCAGCCAAGCACAGAAAATCTACGGATGAGCAAGTGGTGGATATTCTTGCCCAATATAGTGACATTTTTGCACAGCTTCACCTATCACTTGACTCATATTTTGACCAAATAGTTGTAAAGTTTGCAGTTGGCAATACTCCCTTGCCAGCACCCATCATCAAGAGATCTACAGTAGTTGCCTTGCGGCTGACCGTCACGCACATATAAATGTACATCTTCACAGGAAACACCCCCTGAACGTGCCTGTATTTTCGCAGGAGAGGCTTACATTACCGAATATTATAAATCTTGGCCTCCTCTTTCCAATAATGGTGTTTTGTTTTTAGCTGTGATAAATAGTTTTTTATACAAAGGTTAAAAGAGCGAGCACTAGCGTCACTTGCTGGTGGTGCTAAAGCTCGCTGTGAACGCGCCTGAGGGGAGTCTCATTGTGAGCGCTTAGCAATGAAAGGGTTAAGAAAGATAATTAATATTATTTTGTGGAGACAATGGAAACAGTTGAGAAAGGTTCTGGTGATCTCAATTAATGGCTGGACCCCACAGCTGGGCGAGTGCTCCATTGCCAGCCAGAGTTGTGGTGTCTCCCTAATCATGCCACTGCTGAATTCCACAACGCTGCAGCCTGTTGTTACCTCTCTGTAAAGACAGTTGATGGAGGCTCAAGGCTCTGCCCTCAACACTACTAGAAAGAGGGGAAAAGTTCATACATGAGAGAAGCATCAACTAAAACATGCATACATCACAACATAGGTACATGAGGAAACACAATCACTACTGAACTGAAACATGCCCATAAAAGACAACAGGAAAAATATGCAATCTAACAGCACACATAATATAGGTACCATGCTTAAATGTAGTCAACTGTCAACTATGTTTTATGGAAGTTGTGGAGGCAAAATTTGCAATAGTGTGTTGTTGTCAATTAGTATAACATTATATTCAAAAGCCATTCATATATAAACTACAAATTTCTCTTACCCACTCCAAAGTGGATCACATCTTACTGGATTAGTAAAACTAAAATTACATATTCAAATGCCATTCATAGATTAGCAAAAAATGTCACTCACCTAAATGGGCCAGTCCACAGTGGATCACACTGTCCACCTTTGCGTGCAATGTTGGCTGCCTGGCGTTTCAGCACAAGCTGGCCCACATGCAGTGCAAAGCTTTTGACCCCCTTGGATTTTTTCTTTTCGTATGCCTTTTTTGCCTTGGCATGTGCTTTTGTTTGGTTGATCTGAGCCTATAAATTTAATACTTATTAAAAAAGAGTAAAACCAATATATGGAAATTACTACAAATCCATGTAATAATGTACTTCAAAAATACAATTACATTATGTCAGCAAGTAATACATGCTACAAATTGTAATTTCCATTCAAAAGAGACTATTATAAGTAAAGTCAAGACTCACCTTTTCATATGCCTTTTCGTAGGTGGTTGCATGGTCTTCTACAAATTCCTCAAGCTTGCCATCTTCTATGATGTCAGTGTCAGAGTCCACACCTTTGATCTGAGGGAAGGCAAATTTACATGAACTACATAATCAATAAGACATACTGGTCATCATGAAATACGTATTACACAAGCTACATATAGTTGGACAATGCAAACGTCCCCATAAGTTTATTCAGTAGTGCTAAAAATAATTCTGTTGATTTTATCATTACGGTTTTGAAAAACACATGAATCATATAGTGTTTTCTGCATATTCCTCTCTGACTAAAAAATGTGATGCACACCAATAACTGTTACTTTTAGGCATGACATGCACCAAAAACAATGTTTATACTGACCTCCAAAAGTGTGTGGGCTTCCCGACCAAACATTAGGAAAAATGGTGTGTACTTCGTAGCTGACTGTGGCTGAGCGTTTATTGAGAAAATGATGTCATGCAGACTCTCGTCCCAGTTTTGCCACGGTCAACCAACAGCTTGCTTACTCGGCGTTTCACCATACCGTTTACTCTTTCCACCAAACCTAGAAATGGATACCAATCTTAAGAACCAAATAAAAGCCACATAACTCAACTCATATGATATCAGGAAATGTGTTCAAACTGATCTGCCATATCACTATCACAGCAACATTACTGTTTTATAATCCCACTGTTATAGAAGCTCAGTGAAATAAATCTGCTACACCTGAGA
Source organism: Eriocheir sinensis (assembly GCF_024679095.1). NCBI lineage: Eukaryota > Metazoa > Arthropoda > Malacostraca > Decapoda > Varunidae > Eriocheir > Eriocheir sinensis. The sequence goes on along the minus strand of NW_026110380.1, from coordinate 64,143 downwards.
CTGTTTGCTGTGCAGTTCCTTTACAGTGCCCATACTCTAATGGGGACCTGATCTGCATGACATTCCAAGGCGAGAAAAGCACAAGAATAGTAGTACTTTAGACCAAACAAAGCTGTTTATGTACTGCAGTGACTATGCCTGATGAACATCCTCCCATAACCAACTCGGTAAGGAGTGGCTCTCCGACACTCTCGTCACAGGTTCAATCCCAGGCCGCCGGCGAATAAACTCTCCTTGTGATTAGTCTCTCGTGTGATTTGATACACGCAGAGGACGTGCGAGAGTAATAGGAAAAGAGAACAGAAAATCTCGTCATTAAATTGATAATACTTGGTAAATAGTAAGTGAACTGTTATGCCCTGGATGATAAGCACCACCACTTTATTAGAGGAAAGCTGTTAACAAAACTTTTACTAAATGATTCCCTAAGCAGTGCCAGATAAAACTTAAGCTAATAAAAGCTGGTTCCCAAGTTGTGTTAATTGAAGCATCCTGCTTCAAAGTATACTGTATAATTAAGCCAAACTAACCATTGGTCTGGGGATGATAAGCGCTGGAGACACACCTTTTTATTCCCATTTGCTGGCAGAAGTCATTGTTGATCTGAAAGTATGAGGCATTGCATGTAAAAATATTGCACACATTGTAGAAACTGTCAATGATCGAGTAATTTTCAACAAACCGTAAGATTAATTATATGTGTTAATCATCCTAACACATTTATGTAGCTTATAGCCATGGGTTGAGTGATCCGTTCAGGCTACACTAAACACTAAAGAAAATATTAAACTTTCCACAAGAAGTCATGGCGGGGTGACAACTACTGTTGTGGCAGGACTGCACGGCAGCAAATGAATGTGTGACAGGGATCAGGGACATGAATGTCCTCTCCTTCAGCTGACAGTAAGGAGGTGGTGTTCCTTCCCCCTCACTTGGTTACAGTATGGGAGGTACAAAATAGTGCACAACCATTATCATAAGTTCAAAATTTCCTGATTTAACCGAACTGAAAAATTGGTGAGGCCTATTAAGTATGGACAACTTTCAAAGTGACTATCTAAAGAAGTCATACATGTAGTATATCATACCTTAATATATATATATATATATATATATATATATATATATATATATATATATATATGTATATAGAAATATATATATATATATATATATATATATAAATATATATATGCATATATATATATATATATATATATATGTATATATATATATATATATATATATATATATATATATATATATATATATATATATATATATATATATATATATATATATATATATATATATATATATATATATATATATATATATATATATATATATATATATATATATATATATATATATATATATATATATATATATATATATATATATATATATATATATATATATATATATATATATATATATATATATATATATATATATATATATATATATATATATATATATATATATATATATATATATATATATATATATATATATACTAAGTAGATACTAAAAAAATTGTCAATTTCAAAAGCTCCAGTATTATACCTGTCATTCTAAATGATCCATACCTTATTACAAAACTCCTTCCCTTGATCAGAGATGAGGTGTTTTGGTGCTCCTAATTGTGAAAACATAAACACACACCATATGGTACAGCGAGCTTACACATTCTCCCTCATGGACCTTATAGTGCCATAAATATTTTACATAAAATATATTTTGTATGTTTATGCTTATTCTACCTAAGAATACTGTAAAGGAAATACTATTGATATCTTATTACACTAAGGATTGTCCCATTGGAATACAAAGACCTGCAAAACCAGTACGTATCAATGAAATTCATCTTACATGCTTATGTACTGCTTGATGCAATTGTTGACACCTGTCCCATCCTTTCTTGGAAGAGGGAACAACAGTACATATTTGGTGAAGTAATCCACAATTGTCAATACGTACTGACTCCACTCTGGTCATCGCCAGTGGTCCTGTAATACAGTGAAAATATATCAGTATACATGTAGTGGCATATTTCCTCCCCACGATGGATATCATTTAGCTGAAAAACATGAGGAGCAGACTGTAATGACTTACTATGTGGTGGCAGAAAACAGATAATAAAGTGTCATTACAATGGAACACTGAATGCTACGTTTTGTTATATAATAATAATAAATAATAATATATTTAAAAAAAAATATATATATACAAAAATACACATAAAAAAAATAATTTGTATTAAAATAAATATACAAAATACACATACAATAAGGTAAATCTGTATTGAAATAGATATGCAAAATACATATAAAACAATGTAAATTTGTTTCAAAATATATATACGAATACACATAAAATAACGTACATTTGTATAAAAATATATATACAAATAATATATAAATGAAGTAAATACGTATAAAAAAATGTATACAAAATACACATAAAATAATGTAAATTCGTATCAAAATAAATAAACAAAATACCAATAAAAGAATGTGTATTTGTATAAACATTATTCTATTTGTTTTTTGTATATGTATGGCTGGAGTAGGTAGGAAGACACCTACCGAACGGGCGCAAGCCACTCCCGGTGAGATATATATGGGAGGTGAGAAGGGAGCTGAAGCCCTCCAAAGACCCTTCCCATGTCCTCACTAACAGTTTCCCTATTGTCTCACCAACACCGAAGAGTAGTTCAGCATGCTCTCTAAAGACAGATCCTCTCTCTATCCACACCACACTACATTCACACAACATATACACCTTTTCCCAAAATTAAAATTTCAAAATGGCGCACATACACCAAGCCTCGGAGTCCCCGCCTGGGGGGGGGACCACAAATTCCCCCAGGAGGACTCCCTCTGGCTGCCGACCTGAGAGGTGTCTTGATAACTCCTCGAACCTCTTTCTTCTCAATTTCTGCAACATTCGCGGTCTTTGCTCTAATTTTCATTCTGTGGAACATCATCTCTCCTCCTATTTCGTTACCGAAACACAGGTTTCTGAGGCTACTGACAGCAATCTCTACTCTGTTCCCTCCTACTATCTCTATCCTAAATTTCAATCCAAAGTTGGATGTTGCGCCTACGTGCGCAACGACATCACTTGCTCTCGTGCCCACAACCTTCACTCTTCAGAATTTTCCATCAACTGGCTAAGAGTTCATTGTTATTCTATAAATAAATACATCTGTGCTGTTTATCTCTCACCCAACCTACCAACTATGTAAAAATTCTTTTATTATTTGAATTCTAAAGTGGAGCACATCTTGACCCACTCTCCTTCGCTGAAATCTCCATCCTAGAGATTTCAATGTTCACCACCAGCTTTGGCTTTCATCCTCTTTCACTGACCATCCTGGTGAACAAGCCTACAACTTTGCTATCCTCAACGACCTAGAGCAGTTGGTCCAGCACCCTACACGTATTCCCGACCGTCTTGGAGATCGGCCCAACATTCTAGACCTCTTCCTTACCTCAAACCCTTCTGCTTATTCTGTCAAACTGTTCTCTCCGTTGGGCTTCTCCGATCACAATCTTATTTCTGCATCCTGTCCTATCGCTCCTGTACACCCTCTGGACCCACCGAAGAGGCGATGCTTCTGGCATTTTGCTTCAGCTCGGTGGGACGACCTGAGGATGTACTTTTCCGATTTCCCGTGGAATGATTATTGCTTCCAGGATAGAGACCCGTCTGTGTGTGCTCAGCGCATCACAGAGGTGATTCTAAAAAGCCTTGGTTTAATTACGCTTGTTCTCGTGCTGTCAATGATAGAGAGGTAGCTCACAAAAGGTACCAGAGCCTTCAAACTAATGCTAATTATGAACTTTACATTTCTGCCCGAAATCGTGCCAAATCTATTCTCCGACTAACCAAAAATTCTTTCATTAATAGAAACTGTCAAAACCTTGCTTTCTCTAACTCTTCCCGTGACTTCTGGCATCTAGCCAAAAACATCTCCTCCAACTTCACTTCTTCATCTTTCCTTCCATTCCTCAGTCCTGACGGCAACACTGCCGTCTCATCTATCTCTAAGGCTGAACTCTTCCCTCAAACTTTTTCTAAAAACTCCACTCTGGACGATTCTGGGCATATTCCTCCTACTCATCCCCCTCTGACCTCCTTTATGCCTGTTATAAAGATTTTTCAAAATGATGTTTTCTATGCCCTCTCTGGCCTCAACTCTCAGAAGGCTTATGGACCTGATGGAGTGCCTCCCATTGTCCCAAAACTGTGCCTCCGTGCTGTCACCTGCCTGGTCAAACTCTTTTCGCCTCTGCCTGTCAACATCTACCTTCCTTCTTGCTGGAAGTATGCCTTCACAGCCTGTGCCTAAGAAGGGTGACCGCTCCAATCCCTCAAACTTCCGTCCTATAGCTTTACTTTCTTGTTCATCTAAAGCTTTGAATCAATCCTTAACCGGAAGATTCAAAAGCACCTTCCACTTCTGACCTTCTATCTGATCGCCAGTATGGGTTCCAAGTATGTTCTACTGGTGATCTCCAGCCTTCTTAACTGACTCTTGGTCATCCTCTAGCTGTTTCGGTGAAACTTTTGCTATTGCGCTGGACATATCAAAAGCTTTGATAGGTCTGGCACAAATCTTTGCTTTCTAAACTACCCTCCAACGGTTTCTATCCTTCTCTGTACCTTTTATCTCCAGTTTCCTTTCTGACTGTTCTATTTCTGCCGTGGTAGACGGTCACTGTTCTTCCCATAAATCTATTAACAGTGGTGTCCCACAGGGTTCTGTCCCATTCCCACTCTTTTCTGTTGTTCATTGATGATCTTCTTCCAAAACGAACTGTCCTATCCATTCCTCCGCCAATGATTCCACTCTGCATTACTCAACTTTTTAATAGAAGACCCACCTTCAGGAACTTAACGACTCAAGGCTGGAGGCTGCAGAACGCTTAGCCTCAGACCTTACTATTATTTCCGATTGGGGCAAGAAGAACCTGTGTCCTTCAACGCCTCAAAAACACAGTTTCTCCAATTATCAACTCTACAAAATCTTCAAAACAACTATACACTATACTATGAAAACACCCAGCTATCACCTTCCTCAACACTAAACATCCTCGGTCTATCCTTAACTCAAAATCTCAACTGGAAACTTCATATCTCATCTCTTACTAAATCAGCTTCCTCGAGGCTGGGCGTTATGTACCGTCTCCGCCAGTTCTTCTCCCCTGCACAGTTGCTGTCCATATACAGGGGCCTTGTCCGCCCTCGTATGGAGTATGCATCTCATGTGTGGGGGGGCTCCACTCACACAGCTCTTCTGGACAGATTGGAGGCTAAGGCTCTTCGTCTCATTAGCTCTCCTCCTCATACTGATAGTCTTCTACCTCTTAAATTCCGCCGCAATGTTGCCTCTCTTTCTATCTTCTATCGATATTTCCACGCTGACTGCTCTTCTGAACTTGCTAACTGCATGCCTCCCTCCCTCCCGCGGCCCCGCTGCACTCGACTTTCTACTCATGCTCATCCCTATACTGTTAAAACCCCTTATGCAAGAGTTAACCAGCATCTTCACTCTTTCTTCGCTCACGCTGGTAAACTCTGGAACAATCTTCCTTCATCTGTATTTCCTCCTGCCTACGACTTGAACTCTTTCAAGAGGAGTGTATCAGAACACCTCTCCTCCTGTATTTGATCTTCCTTTCGGCCACCTCCTTTGTTTTACTTTAGGAGCAGCGAGAAGCGGGCTTTTTTTTTATTTTATTATTGTTTTCTTTTTTTGTGTGCCCTTGAGCTGCCTCCTTTGTTGTAAAAAAATATATATATATTTTGATACGATTTTTATGTGTATTTTGTATTCATTTTTTTATACGTATTTACTTCATTTTATGTGTATTTTGTATATATTTATATAGAAATCTACGTTATTTTATGTGTATTCGTATATATATTTTGAAACAAATTTACATTGTTTTATATGTATTTTTGAATATCTCTTTCAATACAAAATTACCTTACTGTATATGCATTTTGTATATTTATTTCAATAAAAATTTAAATATTTTATGTGTATTTTGGTATATATATTTATATAAAAATGCGATATTTTATGGGAAATTTGCATCTTTATTTTCATACAAATTTACATTATTTTATTGATATTCTGTGGATTTATTTTGATACGATTTTACATTATTCTATTTTTTTTTGTATATATTTTTTTTATACACATTTACATTATTTAATGTGTATCTTGCATATATATTTTATACAAATTTTCGTTATTTTAAGTGTATTTGTTTATATATTTTCATTCAAATTTACATTATTTGATGTGTATTTTGTATATGTATTTCAATACAAATTTACCTAATTTTAAGTTTATTTTGTATATTTCTTTTCATACAAATTTCAATTATTTTGATGTATTTTTGTATACAATAAGTTAAATTTATATTGAAATAGATATGCATATATAACAATGTAAAATTTGTTTCAAAATATATATACGAATATACATAAAATAAGTAGATTTGTATAAAATATATACAAATATATATATAAAATGATATATATATATATATAATGTATATATATGTATATATAATGTATATTGTATATATATATATATAAAATATATATATAATGTATATTTATATATATATATATACAAAATACGTTAAAATATCGTATATTTATATATATATATACAAAATTACATTATTTTATTTTGTATGAATATATATACAAAATACATATAAAATAAACTAAATTTGTGTATTTTATGTATATACTTTATATAAATTTACGATATTTTGTGTATTTTGTATATTTATATTTATACAAATACACATTTTTTTATTGGTATTTTGTTTATTTATTTTGATACGAATTTACATTATTTTATGTGTATTTTGTATACATTTTTTTATACGTATTTACTTCATTTTATGTGTATTTTGTATATATATTTTTATAGAAATCTACGTTATTTTATGTGTATTCGTATATATATTTTGAAACAAATTTACATTGTTTTGTATCGTATGTATTTTGCATATCTAGTTCAATACAAATTTACATTATTGTATGTGTACTTTGTATATTTATTTTAATACAAATTTAATTTTTTGATGTGTATTTTGGTATATATATTATAAAATTAGCGTTATTTTATATGTATTTTGTATCTTATATTTTCATACAAATTTACATTATTTTATTAATATTCTGTTTATTTATTTTGATACGATTTACATTATTATATTTGTATTTTGTATATATTTTTATACATATTTACATTATTTAATGTATTATATATATATATATTTATATACAAATTTACGTTAATTTAAGTGTATTTGTATATATATTTTAATACAAATTTACACTATTTATGTATATTTTATATATATATATATATATATATATATATATATATATATATATATATATATATATATATGAGTGTTTATATATATATATTTCAATCCAAATTTATTTAATTTTATGTGTATTTTGTATATCTATTTTCAAACAAATTTAAATTATTTCTGTGTATTTTGTATATATTTTATATAAATTTACGATATTTTATTTGTATTTTGTATATTTATTTTCCTATATATACATTCTTTTATTGAATTTTGTTTATTTATTTTGATACAATTTACATTATTTTATGTGTATTTTGTATATATATTTTATACGTATTTACATTATTTTATGTGTATTTTGGATATATATTTTCATAAAAATTTACGTTATTTTATTGTGTGCTCTCAAATATATTTTGATACAAATTTTATACAAATTCATGTTATTTTATGTGTATTTGAATACATATTTTCATACAAATTTAAATCATTTTAAGTGTATTTTTACATATATTTCATTAAAAATTTACCTTATTTTATTTTTGTTTCATATATTCATTTCATGCAATTTTAAATTATTTTATGTGTATATTTGTATTTGTATTTAGGTTATTTTATTTGTATTTTCTATATACATTCTCTTCCAAAACTACATTATTTTATTGGTATTTTGTTAATTTAATTCGATACGAATTTAGATTATTTCAAAGGTATTTTTTATACATTTTTTTATACGCATTTACATTATTTAATGTGTGTTTTGTCTATATATTTTGATGCAAATTTATTTTATTTGATGTGCATTTTTGTACATATATTTTTAAAGAAATTAGCGTTATTTTATATGTATTTTGTATATGTTTTCTCATACAAATTTACATTATATTATTGGTATTTTGTTTATTTATTTTGATACGAATTACATGATTATATGTGTATTTTGTATATATTTTTTATACGTATTTACATTATTTAATGTGTATTTTGTTTATGTGTTTTTATACAAATTTACATTATATGTGTATTTGTATAAATATTTTGATACAAATTTACATTATTTCATGTATTTTGTATATATATATATATATATATATATATATATATATATATATATATATATATATATATATATATATATATATATATATATATATATATATATATATATATATATATATATATATATATATATATATATATATATATATATATATATATATATATATTTCAATTCAAATTTATTTTATTTTATGTGGATTTTGTATATCTATTTTCATACAAATTTAACTACTTTTGTGTATTTTTGTATATAGCTTTATATAAATTTACGATATTTTATGTGTATTTTGTATATTTATTTTTATACAAATACACATTTTTTTATTGGAATTTTGTTTATTTATTTTGATACGAATTTACATTATTTTATGTGTATTTTGTAAACATTTTTTTATACGTATTTACTTCATTTTATGTGTATTTTGTATATGTATTTTTATAGAAATCTACGTTATTTTATGTGTATTCGTATATATATTTTGAAACAAATTTTATATTGTTTTATATGTATTTTGCATATCTATTTCAATATAAATTTACCTTATTGTATGTGCATTTTGTATATATATTTTAATACAAATTTAAATTTTTTATATGTATTTTGGTATATATATTTAAAAAAAAATGCGTTATTTTATTGGTAGTTTGCTCCTATATTTTCATACAAATTTACAATATTTTATTAATATTCTGTTTATTTATTTTGGTACGATTTTACATTATTCTATTTGGGTTTTGTATATATATTTTTTTATACATATTTACATTACTTAATGTGTATTTTATATGTGTATATATATATATATATATATATATATATATATATATATATATATATATATATATATATATATATATATATATATATATATATATATATATATATATATATATATATATATATATATATATATATATATATATATATATATATATTTCATACAAATTTACGTTATTTTAAGTGTATTTGTTTATGTATTTTCATTCAAATTTACATTATTATATGTTTATTTTGTAAATGTATTTCAATACAAATTTACCAAATTTTATGTGTATTTTGTATATCTATTTTCATACAAATACACATTCTTTTATTGATATTTTGTTAATTTATTTTGACACGAAATTACATTATTTAATGTCTATTTTGTATATATATTTTTATACGTATTTACAGCATCTCAAGTGTATTCTGTATATATATTTCTATAGAAATCTGCGTTATTTTATGTGCATTCGTATATATATTTTGAAACAAATTTACATTGTTTTATGTGTATTTTGCATATTTTTTTAATAAAAATTTACCTTATTGTATGTGCATTTTGTATATTAATTTTACTACAAATTTAATTATTGAATGTGTATTTATGTATATGTATTTTTATAAAAATATGCTTTATTTTATTGGTATTTTGCATCTTTATTTTCATAAAAATTTACATTATTTTATTGATATTTTGTGTATTTATTTTGATACGATTTTACATTATTTTCTATGTGTATTTTGTATATATATTTAATACAAATGTACGTTATTTTATGTGTATTTGTTTTCATTTCATACAAATTTTCATTATTTTGTGTATTTTGTACATGTAATTATATGTGTATAGTGTATATAAATTTTCATAAAAATTTAAATTTTTTTTGTATATATTTTTATACAAATTTTCGTTATTTTATGTGTATTTTGTATATTTATTTTCCTACAAATATACGTTCTTTTATCGGAATTTTGTTTGTTTATTTTGATACGAATTTACATTATTTTAGGTGTATTTGGTATATATATTTTTATACTATTTACCTCATTTTATATGTATTTTATACGTATATTTTCATAGAAATTTACTCTATTGTATGTGTATTCGTATATATATTTTGATACAAATTTACATTATTGATCTGTATTTTGCATATGTATTTCAATACAAATTTACTTTATTGTATATTCATTTTGTATATTTATTTCAAAACAAATTTAATTATTTCATGTGTATTTTTGAATATATATTTTTATGCATATATGCGTTATTATATGGGTATTTTGCATCTTTATTTTCATACAAATTTAAATTATTTTATTGAAATTCTGTTTATTTATTTTGATACGATTTAACATTATTCTATGTGTATTTTGTATATATATTTTTATACATATTTACATTATTTAATGTATATTTTGTATATATATTTTATCCAAATTTACGTTATTTTATGTTTATTTGTTTATATATTTTCATACAAATTTACATTATTTGATGTGTATTTTGTATATGTATTTCAATACAAATTTGCATAGTTTTATGTGTATTTTGCATATCTATTTTCAAACAAATTTAAATAATTTTTGTGTATTTTTTTATTTATTTTTATACAAATTTTAGTTATTTTATTTGTATTTTGTATATATATATTTTCCTACAAATATACAATCTTTTATTATAATTTTGTTTGTTTATTTTGATACGAGTTTACATTATTTTATGTGTATTTTGTATATATATTTTTCTACGTATTTACATTGTTTTATGTGTATTTAGTATATATATTTTTCTACGTATTTACATTATTTTATGTGTATTTTGTATATATATATTTTAATAAAAATTTACATTATTTTATTGTGAGTATTCCTATTTATTTTGATACAAATTTTATACAAATTCATGTTATTTTATGTGTATTTGTATATATATTTTCATACAAATTTATATTATTTTACGTGTATTTTTACATATTTTTCATTACAAATTTACCTTATTTTATGATTATTTTGTATATTTATTTAATTCAATTTAAAATTATTTTATGTGTATATTTGTATTTGTATTTACGTAATTTTATGTGTATTTTCTATATATATTTTCATCCAAAATTACATTATTTTATTGTTTTTTTCTTTATTTAACTCGATACGAATTTAGATTTTTTCATAGGTATTTTGTATACATATGTTTATACTCATTTACATTATGTAATGTGTGTTTTGTATATATTTTTTAATGCAAATTTATTTTATGTGCATTTTTGTACATATATTTTTATAGAAATTTATTTATTTTATGTATTTTGTATGTTTTCTCATAAAAATTTACATTATTTTATTGGTATTTTGTTTATTTATTTTGATACGAATTACATGATTATATGTGTATTTTGTATATATTTTTTATACGTAATTACATTATTTAATGTGTATTTTGTTTATGTAATTTTATATAAAATTTACGTAATTATATGTGTATTTGTAAAAATATTTTGATACAAATTTACTTTATTTTATGTATTTTGTATATATATCTCAATTCAAATTAAGCTTATTTTGTGTGTATTTTGTATATCTATTTTCATACAAATTTAATTACTTTTGTGTATCTTTGTATATTGTTTTATATAGATTTACCTTATTATATGTGCATTTTGTATATTTATATTTATACAAATACACATAAAATAAAGTATATTTGCATAAAAATAAATATACAAAACACATTAAATAATGTAAATGCGTATAAAAATATGTATACAAAATACCTATGTAATAATTTAAATTCGTATCGAATTAAACTAACAAAATACCATTAAAATAATGTAATTTTTGATGAAAATATATATATATATATATATATATATATATATATATATATATATATATATATATATATATATATATATATATATATATATATATATATATATATATATATATATATATATATATATATATATATACACACATAAAATAATTTAAAATTGAAGGAAATAAATATTCAAAATAAATATAAAATAAGGTAAATTTGTAATGAAATATATGTAAAAATGCACATAAAATAATGTAGATTTGTATGAAAATATATATATACACATAAAATAACATGAATTTGTCTAAAATTTGTATCAAATTATATACGAATACACACAATAAAATAAAGTAAAATTTTATGAAAATATATATCCAAAATACACATAAAATAATGTAAATACGTAGAAAAATATATATACAAAATACACATAAAATAAAGTAAACTCGTATCAGAATAAATAGATAAAATTCCAATAAAAGAATGTATATTTGTAAGAAAATATATATAGAAAATAAAAATAAAATAACTAAAATTTGTATAAAAATATATACAAAAACACACAAAAACTATTTAAATTTGTTTGAAAATAGATATGCAAAATACACATAAAATTAGGCAAATTTGTATTGAAATACATAAACAAAATACACATAAAATAATATAAGTTTGAATGAAAATATATAAACAAATACACTTAAAATAACGTAAAATTATATGAAATATATATACAAAATACACATTAAATAATGTAAATATGTATAAAAAAAATTATACAAAACAGAAATAGAATAATGTAAAATCGTATCAAAATAAATACTCAGAATATTAATAAAATAATATAAATTCCATGAAAATAAAGATGCAAAATACCCATAAAATAACGCATTTTTTATAAAAATATATATTCCAAAACACACATAAAATATTTGAATTTGTATTAAAATAAATATACGAAATGCACACACAATAAGGTAAATTTGTATTGAAATAGATATGCAAAATACATATAAAACAATGTAAATTTGTTTCAAAATATATATACGAAAACACATAAAATAACGCAGATTTCTATAAAGATATATATACAAAATACACATAAAATGAAGTAAATACGTATAAAAAAATGTGTACAAAAAACACATAAAATAATGTAAACTCGTATCTAAATAAATAAACAAAATACTAATAAAAGAATGTGAATTTGTATAAATATAATTATACAAAATACACATAAAATAACGTAAATTGATATAAAAGTATATACAAAAATACACAAAAGTAATTAAATTTGTATGAAAATAGATATACAAAATACACATAAAATAACTCATATTTAAAAAAAAATATCTACAAAAATACACATAAAATAATTAAATTTGTATTAAAATAAATATACAAAATACACATACTATAAGGTAAATTTGTATTGAAATAGAAATGCAAAGTACACATAAAATAATGTAAATTTGTATCAAAATAGATACAAATACACACAATAAAATAACGTAAATTTTTATGAAAATATACGTACAAAATACACATAAAAAAATGTAAATATATAAATATATATATATATTTATATATATATATATATATATATATATATATATATATATATATATATATATATATATATATATATATATATATATATATATATATATATATATATATATATATATATATATATATATATATATATATATATATATATATATATATATATATATATATATATGTATATATATATATATATATATATATATATATATATATATATATATATATATATATATATATATATATATATATATATATATATATATATATATATATATATATATATACACAAAATGCACATACAATAAGGTAATTTTGTATTGAAAGAATATGCAAAATACACATAAAACAATGTATATTTGTTTCAAAATATATATACGAATACACAGGTAAATTCGTGTCAAAATAAATAAACAAAATATCATGAAAAGAATGTGTATTTGTATGAAAATAAATAATAGATAATAAATTTGTATAAAATATATATGCAATATACACATTAAATAATGTAAATATGTATAAAAAAATATATACAAAAAACAAATAGAATAATGTGAAATCGTATCAAAATAAATACACCGAATATTAATAAAATAATGTAAATTTGTATGAAAATAAAGATGCAAAATTCCCATCAAATAGCGCATTTCTTATAAAAATATATATACCAAAATACATATTTCTTATAAAAATATATATACCAAAATACACATAAAATATTTAAATTTGTATTGAAATAAATATACAAAATGCACATACAATAAGGTAAATTTGTATTGAAAGAGATATACAAAAATACATATAAAACAATGTAAATTTGTTTCAAAATATATATACGAATACACATAAAATAACGTAGATTTCTATATATATATATATATATATATATATATATATATATATATATATATATATATATAAATATATATATATATATATATATATATATATATATATATATATATATATATATATATATATATATATATATATATATATATATATATATATATATATATATTTACATTGTTTTATATGTATTTTGCATATCTATCTCAATACAGATTTACCTTATTGTATGTGTATTTTGTATATTTATTTTAATACAAATTAATTTTTTCATGTGTATTTTGGTATATATATTTTTATAAAAAATGCGTTATTTAATGGGTATTTTGCATCTTTATTTTCATACAAAACAAAAAACTCATAAAATTAGGTAAATTTGTATTGAAATACATACACAAAATACACATAAAATAATGTAAATTTGAATGAAAATACATAAACAAATACACTTAAAATAACGTAAATTTGTATAAAAAAATATGTACAAAACACGAATAGAATAATGTAAAATCGTTTCAAAATAAATACACAGAATATTAATAAAATAATATAAATTTGTATGAAAATAAACAAGCAAAACACCCATAAAATAACGCATTTTTTTATTTATAAAAATATATATACCAAAATACACATCAAAAAATTAAATTTGTATTAAAAAAAATATACAAAAAACACATACAATAAGGTAAATTTTATTGAAATAGATATGCAAAATATATATAAAACATTGTAAATTTGTTTCAAAATATATATACGAATACACATAAAATAACGTAAATTTCTATAAAAATATACATACAAAATACACATAAAATGAAGTAAATACGTAAAAAAAATGTATACAAAATACACATCAAATAATGTAAATTCGTATAAAAATAAATAAACAAAATACCAAAAAAGAATGTGAATTTGTATAAATATAAATATACAAAATACACGTAAAATAACCTAAATTTATATAAAACTATAAACAAAAATACACAGAAGTAATTAAATTTGTATGAAAATATATACAAAATACACAAAAAAAAGCTAAATTTGAATTGAAATATATATACAAAATACATGAAATAAAGTAAATTTGTATCAAAATATTTATACAAATACACATATAATAACGTAAATTTGTATGAAAATATATAAACAAAATACACATTAAATAATGTAAATACGTATAAAAAAATATGTACAAAATACACATATAATGATGTAGTTCGTATCAAAATAAATAAACAAAATACCAATATAATAATATAAATTTGTATGAGTAAACGTGTATGTTGCATATTTTTTCAATACAAATTTACCGTATTATATACGCATTTTTTATATTAATTTTAATGCAAATTTAGTTATTCGATGTGTATATAAACATATGCTTTATTTTTGGGGTATTTTGTATCTTTATTTTCATACAAATTTACATTATTTTACTGATATTCTGCTCATTCATTTTGATACGAATTGACATCATTCTATGTGTATTTTGTATATATTTTTCATACAAATTTACGTTATTTTATGTGTATTTGTTTATATATTTTGACACAAATTTACAACATTTTATGCGTATTTTGTATATACATTTCAAAAGAAATTCACCTAGTTTTATGTGTATTTTGTATATCTATTTTCATACAAACTCAAATTATTTCTATGTATTTTTGTATATATTTTAATGCAAATTTTAGTTATGTTATGTGTATTTTGTAAATTTATTTTCATTCAAATATATATTAATTTAATTTAAATTTGTATGAAAAGAAATACCCAAAATACACATAAAATTAGGTTAATTTGTATTGAAATACATATACAAAATACACATAAAAATAATGTAAATTTGAAAGAAAATATATAAACAAACACACATATAATTACGTAAATTTGTATGATATATATATATATATATATATATATATATATATATATATATATATATATATATATATATATATATATATATATATATATATATATATATATATATATATATATATGCAAAATACACATTAAATAATGTACATATGTATAAAAAAATCTATATAAAACACAAATAGAATAATGTAAAATCATATCAAAATATATACATAGAATATTAATAAAATAATGTAAATTTGTATGAAAATTAAGATGCAAAATACTTATAAAATACCGCATTTTTTATAAAATTATTGATACCAAAATACACATAAAATATTTGAATTTGTATTAAAATAAATATACAAAATGCACATACAATAAGGTAAATTTGTATTGAAATAGATACAAAATACATATAAAATAATGTAAATTTGTTTCAAAATATATATACGAATACACATAAAAAACGTAGATTTCTATAAAAATACATATACAAAATACACATAATATTAAGTAAATAGGAATAAAAAAATATATACAAAATACACATAAAATAATGTAAATTCGTATAAATGTAAATAAACAATATACCATTAAAAGAATGTGTATTTGTATAAATATAAATATACAAAATGCACATAAAATAACGTAAATTTATATAAAACTATATACATAAAATAACGCAAATTTCTATAGAAATATATGTACAAAAATGAACATAAAATAAATTTGCATAAAAATATAGATACAAAACACACTTTAGATAATGTAAATGAGTATAAAAATATGAATACAAAATACCTATGAAATAATCTAAATTCGTATCGAATTAAATTAAGAAAATACCAATAAAATAATGTAATTTTGGATGAAAATATATATGCAAAATACATATAAAATAACCTAAATACAAATACAAGTATACACATAAAATAATTTAAAATTGAATGAAATATATATACAAAATAAACAAAAAATAAGGTAACCTAAAGATAACCTAAGATAACCTAAATACAAATGCAAAAATACACATTAAATAATTTAAAATTGAATGAAATAAATATACAAAATAAACATAAAATAAGGAAAATTTGTAATAAAATATATGTAAGAATACACATAAAATAATATAAATTTGTATGAAAATATATATACAAACACACATAAAATAACATGAATTTGTATAAAATTTGTTTCAAAATATATACGAATACACACAATAAAATGACGTAAATTTTTATGAAAATGTATATATAAAATACACATAAAATTTTTTTAATACGTAGAAAAATATATATACAATATACACATAAAATAATGTAAATTCGTAAAAAATTAAATAAACAAAATTAAAATCAAAGAATGTATATTTGTAGGAAAATATATATACAAAAAACAAATAAAATAACTAAAATTTGTATAAAAATATATACAAAAATACACAGAAATAATTTAAATTTGTTTGAAAATAGATATGCAAAATACACTTAAAGTTAGGCAAATTTGTATTGAAATACATATACAAAACTCACATAAAATAATGTAAATTTGTATGAAAATATATAAACAAATACATATAAAATAACGTAAATTTGGATAAAATATATATACAAAATATACATTAAATATTTTAAATATGTATAAAAATATATTATATTATATATATTTTTATTGATATTTGCTTTATTTATGTGTATTTTGTATATGTTTTCTCATAGAAATTTACATTATTTTATTGGTATTTTGTCTATTTATTTTGATACGAATTACATGATTATTTGTGTATTTTGTACATTTTTTTATACGTATTTACATTATTTAATGTGTATTTTGTTTATATATTTTTATACAAATTTACGTTATTATATGTGTATTTGTAAAAGTATTTTGATACAAATCTACATTATTTTATGTATTTTGTATATATATTTCATTTCAAATTTAGCTTATTTTATGTGTATTTTGTATATCTATTTATTTTAATACAAAATCAAATATTTTATGTTTTTTCGTATATATATTTTTATAAAAAATGCGTTATTTTATGGGTATTTTGCATCTTAATTTTCATTCAAATTTACATTATTTATTAATATTTTCTGTATCTATTTTGATACGATATTACATTATTTTATTTGTGTTTTGTATGTATTTTTTTATACGTATTTACATTTTTTAATGTGTTTTTTGTATATATATTTGATACATATTTACGTTATTTTAAGTTATTTTATGTGTATTTGTTTATATATTTTGACACAAATTTACAATATTTTATGGATATTTTGTATATATATTTCAAAAGAAATTTACCTAGTTTTATGTGTATTTTGAATATCTATTTTCATACAAACTCAAATTATTTTTATGTATTTTTGTATATATTTCAATACAAATTTTAGTTATGTTATGTGTATTTTGTAAATCTATTTTCATTCATATATATATTATTTTATTGGTATTTTGTTGATTTATATTGATACGAATTTACATTATTTTATATGTACTTTGTATATATATTTTTATACGCATTTACATTATTTAATATTTATTTTGAATATATAATTTTATACAAATTCATGGTATTTATGTGTATTTGTATATATATTTTCATATAAATTTACTTTACTTTATGTGTATTTTGTACATATATTTCATTACATATTTACCTTATTTTATGTTTATTTTGTATGTGTATTTTGTACATTTATATTTATACAAATACACATTCTTTTATTGGTATTTTGTTTATTTATTTTGTTTCGAATTTACATTATTTTATGTGTATTTTGTTTACATTTTTTATACGTATTAACTTAATATTATGTGTATTTTGTATATATATTTTTATAGAAATCTACGTTATTTTATGTGTATTCGTATATATATTTTGAAACAAATTTACATTGTTTTATATGTATTTTTGCATATCTCTTTCAAATAACGTAGATTTCTATAGAAATATATATACAAAATACACATGAAATTATGTAAATACGTATAAAAATATATATACAAAATACATATCTAGGTAAATTCGTGTCAAAATAAATAAACAAAATATCATGAAAAGAATGTGTATTTGCATGAAAATAAATAATAGATAATAAATTTGTATGATATATATATGCAAGATACACATTAAATAATGTAAATATGTATAAAAAAAATATATACAAAAAACAAATAGAATAATATGAACCGGTAACAAAATAAATACACCGAATATGAATAAAATAATGTAAATTTGTATGAAAATAAATATGCAAAATTCCCATCAAATAGCGCATTTCTTATAGAAATATATATAACAAAATACACATAAAATATTTAAATTTGTATTGAAATAAATATACAAAATGCACATCCAATAAGGTAAACTTGTATTGAAAGAGATATGCAAAAATACATATAAAACAATGTAAATTTGTTTCAAAATATATATACGAATACACTTAAAATATCGTAGATTTCTATAAAAATATATATAAAAAATACACATAAAATTAAGTAAATACGTATAAAAATAGATATACAAAATACACATAGAATAATGTAAAATTGTTTTAAAAAAAAAACAGAATATAAATAAAATAATGTAAATTTGTATGAAAATAAAAATGCTAAATACCCATAAAATAAAGCATATTTTTATAAAAATACATATACAAAAATGCACATAGCATAATTAAATTTGTATTAAAATTAACATACAAAATGCATATACAATAAGGTAAATTTGTATTGAAAAAATATGCAAAATACACATAAAACAGTGTAAATTTATTTCAAAATCTATATACGAATACTCATAAATCAACGTAGATCTCTTTAAAAATATATATTCAAAATACACATAAAATGATGTAAACACGTATAAATAAATATATATATATATATATATATATATATATATGTATATATATATATATATATATATATATATATATATATATATATATATATATATATATATATATATATATATATATATATATATATATATATATATAAAATACACATTAAATAATGTAATTTCGTGTCAAAATAAATAAACAAAATATCAATAAAAGAATGTGTATTTGTATGAAAATAGATATACAATATACACATAAAATCACCTAAATTTGTGTAAAACTATATACAAAAATACACAAAAATAATTATAATTTTTATGAAAATAAATATACAAAATACACATAAAACTAGGTAAATTTGTATTGAAATACATTTACAAAATACACATAAAATAATGTAAATTTGAATGAAAATATATAAACAAATACACTTAAAATAACGTAAATTTGTATAAAATATATATGCAAGATACACATTAAATAATGTAAATGTGTATAAAAAAATATATACAAAAAACAAATAGAATAATGTAAAATCGTATCAAAATAAATACACAGAATATCAATAAAATAATGTAAATTTGTATGAAAATAAAGATGCAAAATTCCCAAAAATTATCGCATTTTTTATAAAAATATATATACCAAAATACACATAAAATATTTAAATTTGTATTGAAATAAATATACAAAATGCATATACAGTAAGGTAGATTTGTATTGAAAGAGATATTCAAAAATACATATAAAACAATGTAAATTTGTTTCAAAATATATATACGAATACACATAAAATAAAGTAGATTTCTATAGAAATATATATACAAAATACATATGAAATTATGTAAATACGTATAAAAATATATAAACAAAATATATATCAAATAATGTAAATTCGTGTCAAAATAAATAAACAAAATATCATGAAAAGAATGTGTATTTGTATGAAAATAGATAATAGATAATAAATTTGTATAAAATATATATACAAGATACACATTAAATAATGTAAATATGAATAAAAAAGTATATACAAAAAACAAATAGAATAATGTAAAATCGTATCAAAATAAATACACCGAATGTTAATTAAATAATGTAAATTTGAATGAAAATAAAGATGCAAAATTCCCATAAAATATCGCATTTCTTATAAAAATATATATACCAAAACACACATAAAATATTTAAATTTATATTGAAATAAATATACAAAATGCACATACAATAAGGTAAATTTGTATTGAAAGAGATATCCAGAAATACATAAAAAAAATGTAAATTTGTTTCAAAATATATTTACGAATACAAATAAAAAAAACGTAGATTTCTATAAAAATATATATACAAAATACACATAAAATTAAGTATATACGTATAAAAAAATGTATACAAAATACACATAAAATAATGTAAATTCGAATTAAAATAAATAAACAAAATACCAATAAAAGAATGTGTATTTGGATAAATATAAATATACTAAATACACATACAAAATTAACATAAAATAAGGTAGATTTGTAATAAAATATATGTACAAAATACACATAAAATAATGTAAATTTATATGAAAATATATATACAAATACACATAAAATACCATGAATTTGTATAAAAATATATATTCAAAATATATATGAAATAATGTAAAAGCGTATAAAAATATATATACAAAGTACATATAAAATGAAAAATTAAGATGCAAAATACCTATAAAATAACGCACTTTTTATAAAATTATTGATACCAAAATACACATAAAATATTTGAACTTGTATTAAAATAAATATACATAATGCACATACAATAAGGTAAATTTATATTGAAATAGATATGCAAAATAATTATAAAATAATGTAAATTTGTTTCAAAATATATATACGAATACACATAAAATAACGTAGATTTCTATAAAAATACATATACAAAATACACATAAAATTAAGTAAATACGTATAAAAAAATGTATACAAAATACTCATAAAATAATGTAAATTCGTATAAATGTAAATAAACAATATACCAATAAAAGAATGTGTATTTGTATAAATATAAATATACAAAATGCACATAAAATAACGTAAATTTATATAAAATTATATACATAAAATAACGCAAATTTCTATAAAAATATATGTACAAAAATGAACATTAAATAAATTTGCATAAAAATATATATACAAAACACACATTATATAATGTAAATGAGTATAAAAATATGTATACAAAATAGCTATGAAATAATCTAAATTCGTATCGAATTAAATTAAGAATTACCAATAAAATAATGTAATTTTCGATGAAAATATATATACAAAATACACATAAAATAACCTAAATACAAATACAAATATACACATAAAATAATTTAAAACTGAATCAAATAAATATACAAAATAAACATAAAAAAGGGTAAATTTGTAATGAAATATATGAAAAAATACACATAAAATAATATAAATTTGTATGAAAATATATATACAAATACACATTAAATAACATGAATTTGTATAAAAATTGTATCAAAATATATACTTATACACAAAATAAAATAGCGTAATTTTTTTATGAAAATGTATATACAAAATACACATAAAATAATTTAAATACGTAGAAAAATATATATACAAAAAACACATAAAATAATGTAAATTTCCATGAAAATATATAAACTAATACACATAAAATAATGTAAATTTGGATAAAATATATATAAAAAATGAACATTAAATAATGTATATAAAAAAAATATATACAAAATTCACATAGAATAATGTTAAATCGAATCAAAATAAATAAAGAGAATATCAATAAAATAATGTAAATTTGTATGAAAATAAAGATGCAAAATATCCATATAATAACGCATATTTGCATAAAAATATATATACAAAAATACATATAAAATAATTAAATTTGTATTAAAATAAATATACAAAATGCACGTACAATAAAGTAAATTTGTATTGAAATAGATATGCAAAATACACATTAATAATGTAAATTTGTATCAAAGTATATATACAAATATACATACAAAATAGATATACAAAATACACATATAACTAGTTAAATTTGTATTTAAACACATGTACAAAAAACACATAAAATAATGTAGATTTGAAAGAAATGAAAACAAATACATTTTATATAAAATATATATCCAAAATACACATAGAATAATGTAAAATCATATCAAAATAAATACACAGAATATCAATAAAATAATGTAAATTTGTATGAAAATAAAGATGCAAAATACCCATAAAATAAAGCATATTTTTATAAAAATACATATACAAAAATACACAGAGAGTAATCAAATTTGTATTAAAATTAATATACAAAATGCACATACAATAAGGTAAATTTGTATTGAAAAAATATGCAAAATACACATAAAACAATGTAAATTTGTTTAAAAATATAGATACGAATACACAGAAAATAACGTAGATTTCTATAGAAATATATATACAAAATACACTTGAAATAATGTAAATACGTATAAAAATATATATACAAAATACACATTAAATAATGTTAATTCGTGTCAAAATAAATATACAAAATATCATGAAAAGAATGTGTATTTGTATGAAAATAGATATACAAAATACACATGAAATAACCTAAATTTGTATAAAACTATATACAAACATACACAAAAATAATTTAAAATTGTATGAAAATAAATATACAAAAAACATAAAATTAGGTAAATTTGTATTGAAATACGTATACAAAATACACATAAAATAATGTAAATTTGAATGAAAATATATAAACATCTAGACTTAAAATAATGTAAACTTGTATCAAATATATATACAAAAAACACATTAAATAATGTAAATATGTATAAAAAAAATATATACAAAACACAAATAAAATAATGTAAAATCGTATCAAAATAAATACAGAAAATATTAATAAAATAATGTAAATTTGTATGAAAATTAAGATGCAAAATACCCTTAAAATAACGCATTTTTTATAAAAATATATATACGAAAAAACATAAAATATCTGATTTTGTATTAAAATAAATAGATATACAAAATACACATAAAATAAGCTAAATTTGAATTGAAATATATATACAAAATACATAAAATAATGTAAATTTGTATCAAAATACTTATACAAATACACATATAATAACGTAAATTTGTATAAAAATATATAAACAAAATACACATTAAATAATGTAAATACGTATAAAAAAAATGAACAAAAAACAGAAATAATCATGTAATTCGTATAAAAATAAATAGACAAAATACCAATAAAATAATGTAAATTTCTATGAGAAAACATAAACAAAATACACATAATTAACGCAAATATCAATAAAAATATATATAATATTATGTATTTTTATACATATTTAAAATATTTAATGTATATTTTGTATATATATTTTATCCAAATTTACGCTATTTTATATGTATTTGTTTATATATTTTCATACAAATTTACATTATTTTATGTGAGTTTTGTATATGTATTTCAATACAAATTTGCCTAACTTTATGTGTATTTTGCATATCTATTTTCAAACAAACAAATTATTTTTGTGTATTTTTGTATATATTTTTATTCAAATTTTAGTTATTTTATTTGTTTTTTGTATATATATTTTCCTACAAATATACATTCTTTTATTGGAATTCCGTGTATTTAATTTTTTACGAATTTACATTATTTTATGTGTATTTTGTATATATATTTTTTTACGTATTTAAATTATTTTATGTGTATTTTATATATACATTTTCATAAAAATTTACGTTATTTTATTGTGTGTATTCGTATATATTTTGAAACAAATTTTATACAAATTTATGTTATTTTATGTGTATTTGTATATATAGTTTCATACAAATTTATATTATTTCATGTGTATTCTTACATATATTTTATTACAAATTTACCTTATTTTATGTTTATTTTGTATATTTATTTCATTCAATTTTAAATTATTTAATGTATATTTGTATTTGTATTTAGGTTATTTTATGTGTGTTTTCTATATATATTTTCATCCAAAATTACATTATTTTATTGTTATTTTCTTAATTTAACTCGATACGAGTTTAGATTATTTCATAGGTATTTTGTATACATATTTTTATACTCATTTACATTATCTAATGTGTGTTTTGTATATATTTTTTTTATGCAAACTAATTTTATGTGCATTTTTGTACATATATTTTTATAGAAACTTAAAACGTTATTTTATGTGTATTTTGTATATATTTTCTCATACAAATTTACATTATTTAATTATTTTTTTGTTTATTTATTTTGATACGAATGACTTGATTATTTCTGTATTTTGTAAATATTTTTTTATACGTATTTACATTACTTAATGTGTATTTTGTTTATATATTTTTTTACAAATTTACGTTATTATATGTGTATTTGTTAAAAATATTTTGAAACGAATTTAATTTACTTTATGTATTTTTGTATATATATTTCAATTCAAATTTAGCTTATTTTGTGTGTATTTTGTATATCTATTTTCATACAAATTTAATTACTTCTGTGTATTTTTGTATATAGTTTTATACAAATTTACGTTATTTTATGTGCATTTTGTATATTTATATTTATACAAATACACATTCTCTTATTGGTATTTTGTTCATTTATATTTATACGAATTTACATTATTTTATGTGTACTTTGTATACATTTTTGATTCGTATTTATTAATTTTATTTGTATTTTGTATATATATATTTATAGAACTCTACGTTATTTTATGTGTATTCGTATATATATTTTGAAACAAATTTACATTGTTTTATATGTATTTTGCATATCTGTTTCAATACAAATTTACCTTATTGTATGTGCATTTTGTATATTTATTTTAATACAAATTCAAATATTTTATGTGTATTTTGGTATATATAATTTTATAAAAATGCGTTATTTTATAGGTATTTTGCATCTTAGTTTTCATACAACTGTTCATTATTTTATTAATATTCTGTGTATATATTTTGATACGATTTTATATTATACTATTTGTGTTTTATATATATTTTTTTATACATATTTTCATTATTTAATGTGTATTTTTATATATATTTTATACAAATTAACGTTATTTTAAGTGTATTTTATATATGTATTTAAATACAAATTTACCTAATTTTATGTGTATTTTGTATATTTATTTTCATACAAATTTAAATTATTTTTGTGTTTTTTTGTATATACATATAGAGTAAATTTCTATGAAAATATATATTCAAAATACATATAAAATTATGTAAATAAGTAAAAAAATATATATCAAATACACCTAAAAAAATGAGAATTCGTATCAAAATAAATAAACAAAATTCCGATAAAAGAACGTATATTTGTAGGAAAATAAATATACAAAATACACATAAATTACGAAAATTTGAATAAAAATATATACAAAAAATCAAAAAATAAATTTCAATTTGTATGAAAATAGATATACAAAATACACATATAATTAGTTAAATTTGTATTTAAATACATGTACAAAATACACATAAAATAATGTAAATTTGTACGTTCTTTTATCGGAATTTTCTTTATATATATATTTTTATACTTTTTTCCATAATTTTATATGTATTTTTAAAATATATTTTCATAGAAATTTACTCTATTTTATATGTATTCGTATATATATTCTGATACAAATTAACATTATTTATGTGTATTTCGCATATCTATTTAAATACAAATTTTCTTTATTGTATGTGCCTTTTGTATATTTATTTTGATACAAATTTAATTATTTTATGTGTGTTTTTGTATATATATTTTTAAACAAATATGCGTTATTATATGGGTATTTTGCATCTTTATTTTCATACAAATTTACATTATTTTATTGATAGTCTGTTTATTTATTTTGATACGATTTTACGTTATTCTGTGTATTTTGTATACATATTTTTAGACATATTTACATTATTTAATGTATATTTTGTACATACATTTTATGGAAATTTACGTTACCTTATGTGTATTTGTTTATATAGTTTCAGACAAATTTACATTATTTTATGTGTATTTTGTATATGTATTTAAAAAAATTTTTGCCTAATTTCATGTGTATTTTGCATATCTACTTTCAAACAAATTTAAATTATTTTTGTGTATTTTTGTATATATTTTTATACAAATTTTTGTTATTTTATTTGTATTTTGTATATATATTTTTCTACAAATATACATTCTTTTAGAGGAAATTTTGTTTATTTATTTTGATACGAATTTACATTATTTTATGTGTATTTTGTATATATATTTTTCTATGTATTTACATTATTTAATGTGTATTTTGTATATATATTTTCATAAAAATTTACGTTATTTTATTGTGTGTATTCGTATATATTTTGATACAAATTTACTTTATTTTATGTGTTTTTTGCATATCTATTTCAATAAAAATCTACCTTATTGTATGTGTATTTTGTATATTTATTTTAATACAAATTTAATTATTTTATGTGTATTTTTGTATATATATATTTTTTTAAATATGAGTTATTTTATGGGTATATTGCATCTTTAATTTTATAAATTTTTACATTACGTACATATAAAATAATACAAATTTAATTATTCTATGGTAAATTTGTTTCAAAATATATATACGATTACACATAAAATAACGTTGATTTCTATAGGAATATATATACAAAATACACATGAAATGATGTAAATATGTATAAAAATATATATACAAAATACACATTAAATACTGTAAATTCGCGTCAAAATAAATAAACAAAATATCAATAAAAGAATGTGTATTTGTATGATACATTTTCTTATACGTATTTACTTCATTTTATGTGTATTTTGTATATATATTTTTATACAAATCTACGTTATTTTATGTGTATTTGTATATATATTTTGAAACAAATTTACATTGTTTTATATGTATTTTGCATATATATTTCAATACAGATTTACCTTATTGTATGTGTATTTTGTATATTTATTTTAATACAAATTAATTTTTTCATCTGTTTTTTGGTATATATATTTTTATAAAAAATGCGTTATTTAATGGGTATTTTGCATCTTTATTTTCATACAACTTTACATTGTTTTAATAACATTCTGGTATTTATTTTGATACGATTTTACATTATTCTATTTGTGTTTTGTATATATTTTTTTTATACATATTTACATTATTTAATGTGTATTTTGTATATTTTAAAACAAATTTACGTTATTTTATGCGCATCTGTTAAAATATTTTCATACAAATTTACATTATTTTATGTATTTTGTATATATATTTCAATACAAATTTAGTTTATTTTATGTATATTTTGAATATCTATTTTCATTCGTATCAAAATAAATAAACAAAATAGCAATAAAATAATGTAAATTTGTATGAGAAACATATACAAAAACACATAAAATAACGCAAATTTCTAAAAAAAATATATGTACAAAAATGCACATAAAATAAAGTAAATTTGCATAAAAATATATATACAAAACACACATTAAATAAAGTAAATGCGTACATAAAATAACCTAAATTTGTATAAAACTATATACAAAAATACACAAAAATATTTAAAATTTGTATGAAAAGAAATATACAAAATACACATTAAATTAGGTAAATTTGTATTGAAATACATATACAAAATACACATAAAATAATGTAAATTTGAATGAAAATATATAAACAAATACACTTAAAATAGCGTAAATGTGTATAAAATATATATGCAAGATACACATTAAATAATGTTAATGTGTATAAAAAAATATATACAAAAAAAATAGAATAATGTAAAACCCTATCAATATAAATACACAAAATATCAATAAAATAATGTAAATTTGTATGAAAAGAAAGATGCAAAATTCCCATAAAATAGCGCATTTTTTAAAAAATATATATACCAAAATACACATAAAATATTTAAATTTGTATTCAAATAAATATACAAAATGCATATACAGTAAGGTAAATATGTAATGAAAGAGATATTAAAAAATACATATAAAACAAATTAAATTTGTTTTAAAAATATATATACGAATACACATAAAATAACGTAGATTTCTATAGAAATATATATACAAAATACACATGAAATTATGTAAATACGTATAAAAATATATATACAAAATACATATCTAGGTAAATTCGTGTCAAAATAAATAAACAAAATATCATGAAAAGAATGTGTATTTGTATGAAAATAAATAATAGATAATAAATTTGTATGAAATATATATGCAAGATACACATTAAATAATGTATATATGTATAAAAAAACATATATATACAAAATAAACATCAAATGATGTAAACACGTATAAAAAATATATATATAAAATACATTAAATAATGTAAATTCGCGTCAAAATAAATAAACAAAATATCAATAAAAGAATGTGTATTTGTATGAAAATAGATAAACAATATACACATAAAATCACCTAAATTTGTATAAAACTATATACAAAAATACACAAAAATAATTTTAATTTGTATGAAAATAAATATACAAAATACACATAAAATTAGGTAAATTTGTATTGAAATACATTTACAAAATACACATAAATTAATGTAAATTTGAATGAAAATATATAAAGAAATATACTTAAAATAACGTAAATTTGTATAAAATATATATAAAAAATACACATTAAATAATGTAAATATGTATAAAAAAATATATACAAAACACAAATAGAATAATATAAAATAGTATCAAAATAAATACACAGAATATTAATAAAATAATGTAAATAAACATAGAAGAATTAAATTTGTATTAAAATTAATATACAAAATGCACACATACAATAAGGTAAATTTGTATTGAAAAAAACGCAAAATACAAATAAAACAGTGTAAATTTGTTTCAAAATACATATACGAATACACATAAAATAACGTGTATACTGTATATCTATTTTCATAGAAATACACATTCTTTTATTGATATTTTGTTTATTTATTTTGACGCGAATTTACATTATTTAATGTGTATTTTATATATAAATTATATATTTTTATACGTGTTTACATCATTTGATGTGTATTTTGTATATATATTTCTATAGAAATCTACGTTGATTTATGAGTATTCGTATATAGATTTTGAAATAAATTTACACTGTTTTATGTGTATTTTGCATATTTTTTCAATACAAATTTACCTTATTGTATATGCATTTTGTATATTAATTTTAATACAAATTTAATTATGCTATGTGTATTTTTGTATTTGTATTTTTATAAAAATATGCTTTATTTTATGGGTATTTTGCATTTTTATTTTCATACAAATTTACATTATTTTCTTTATATTCTGTTTATTTTTTTTTAAACAATTTTACATTATTCTATGTGTATTTTGTATATCTATTTTTATACGTATTTACTTAATTTTATGTGTATTTTGTATATATATTTTTATAGAAATCTACGTTATTTTATGTGTATTCGTATATATATTTTGAAAGAAATTTACATTGTTTTATATGTATTTTTGCATATCTCTTTCAATACAAGTTTACCTTATTGTATGTGCATTTTGTATATTTATTTCAATACAAATTTAAATATTTTATGTGTATTTTGGTATATATATTTTTATAAGAAATGCGCTATTTGATGGGAATTTTGCATCTTTATTTTCATACAAATTTACATTATTTTATTAATGTTCGGTGTATTTATTTTGTTACGATTTCACATTATTCTATTTGTTTTTTGTATATTTTTTTTTATACATATTTACATTATTTAATGTGTATCTTGCATATATAGTTCATAAAAATTTATTATCTATTATTTATTTTCATGCAAATACACATTCTTTTCATGATATTTTGTTTATTTATTTTGACACGAATTTACCTAGATATGTATTTTGTATATATATTTTTATACATATTGTAGTATTATGTTTAAGACTTCTCATATATATATATATATATATATATATATATATGTATATATAGATATAAATATATAGATAGATATATATATAGATATATATATATATACATATAGATATATAGATATATATATATAGATATATAGACATATATATATATATATATATATATATATATATATATATATATATATATATATATATATATATATATATATATATAGAGAGTGCCACCTTCCTACGCCTCCATCTTCCTACAGGGTCAGATTAGTGCAGTCCAGCCTTATAATATCATATTACCTTCTAGCCTCTCTGCAGCACATAACACCTTTTGATTCCCTAGCATTGAGCCAGAGAGTGCCTCCTTCCTACTGCTGGATCTTGCTAGAGGGTCAGATAAGTGCAGTCCAGCTTTTCACTAGCATAGTTATAACACCTCCAAGCCTCTCTGCAGCAGATGACACCTTTTGATTCCGTAGCACGGAGCCAGTGAGTGCCACCTTCCTACACCTTCACTTTCCTACTGGGTCAGATTACTGCAGTCCAACATTTCAGTAGCATAGTTATAAGACCTCCAAGCCCCTCTGCAGCACATGCAACCTTCTGATTCCCTAGCACAGAGCTTGAGAGTGCCACGTTCTTACTGTTTCACCTTTTATCAGGGTCAGATTAGTATAATCCAGGCTTTCACTAGCATAGTTATAACACCTTTAAGCCACTCTGCAGCACATGACACCTTTTAATTCCTGACAACTGAATTAGAAAGTGCCTCATTCCTATAGTTACACCTTACTACAGGGTCAGATTAGTCCAGTCCAGCCTTTCACTAGCATAGTTATAACACCTCCAAGCCTCTCTTCACCAAATGACACCTTCTAATTCCTTAGCACTGACCTTGAGAGTGGCACCTTCCTACAGGGTCAGATTTGTGCAGTCCAGCCTTTCATTAGCATAGTTATAACACCTCAAAGCCTCTCTGCAGCCCATGACACCTAATTCCTTAGCACTGAGTCAGAGAGAGCCACCTTCCACACACCTCCACCTTCTTACAGGGTCAGATTAGTGCAGTCCAGCATTTCACTAGCATAGTTAAAACACCTCCAAGCTTCTCTACAGCACATGACACCTTCTGATTCCCTAGCACAGAGCTTGAGAGTGCCACCTTCCTACACCTTCACCTTCCTACAGGGACAGATTAGTGCAGTCCAGCCTTTCACTATCATAGTTATAACACCTTCAAACAGCTCTGCAGGACATGACACCTTCTAACTCCTTTGCATAGAGCCAGAGAGTGCCTCCTTCCTACAGTTGCATCTTCCTACAGGGACAGATTAGTGCAGTCGAGCCTTATAATATCATACTACCTTCAAGCCTATCTGCAGCACATGACATCTTTTGATTCCCTAGCATTGAGCCAGAGAGTGCTTCCTTCCTACAGGTGGATCTTGCTACAGGGTCAGATAAGTGCAGTCCAGCCTTACACTAGTGGGGTTATAACACCTCCAAGCCTCTCCGCTGCAAATGAAACCTTCTGATTCCCTAACACTGAGCCAGAGTGTTCCACCTTCCTACACCTTCCTACAGGGTCAGATTAGTGCAGTCCAGCCTTTCACTAGCATAGTTATAACACCTCCAAGCTTCTCTGCAGCAGATGCCACCTTTTGATTCCCTAACACAGAGCCTGGGAGTGCCACCTTCCTACACTTTCACTTTCCTACAGGGTCAGATTAGTGCAGTCCGGCCTTTCACTAGCATAATACTAACACCTCCAAGCCTCTCTGCAGCACATGACACCTGATTCCTTAGTACTGACCCAGAGAGTGCCACCTCCCTTCACCTTCACCCTCTTACAGGATCAGTTTAGTGCAGTCCAGCCTTTTACTAGCATAGTAATATCATATCCAAGCTTCTCTGCAGCACATGACACCTTCTGATTCCCTAGCACTGAGCCAGAGAGTGCCACACATCAACAGACACCACCGCCGGGCACACACACACAACAACAGACACCACCGCCGGGCACACACACCAAAAGACAACACCGCCGTGCACACACACACAACAACAGACACCACCGCCAAGCACTCTCACGCTGCTGGTGCTTTTTCTCTTTCTTCCGCCAAATCTGATTCGTCGTCATTCACTGCTTTTGCTTATTCTGCCGTTGCTTCCTCTTCAGTTTTCATCATTTCTTAATTCCCGCCGTGCACTCACACACAACAACAGACACCACCGCCGAGCACACACACACAACAGACACCACCGCCGAGCACACACACACACAACAACAGACACCACCGCCGGGGACTCACACACAACAACAGACACCACCGCCGGGCACACACAACAACAGACACCACCGCCGGGCACACACAACAACAGATACCACCGCCGAGCACACCCACACAACAACAGACACCACCGCCGGGGACTCACACACAACAACAGACACCACCGCCGGGCACACACACACAACAACAGACACCACCGCCAAGCACTCTCATGCTGCTGGTGCTTTTTCTCTTTCTTCCGCCAAATCTGATTCGTCGTCATTCACTGCTTTTGCTTATTCTGCCGTTGCTTCCTCTTCAGTTTTCATCATTTCTTAATTCCCGTATTTTCTTATACTTTCCTTTCTTCGGTGTATTTTTTCTTAATTTTCTGTTTCCTTGTGTTGTGTAGGCTAGCTATATCGCCTTATGTCAGTGCTGTATGCTGCTCAGGATGAGTCTCCTTCACCCCAGATAAGTCAGCAACCCTACCCAACATACAACAAAAATGCCCTAACGCTTGCCTTGATTAGTTTCCTTTTCTTTAAGTGTTTCTATCACTTCTTAATTCTTTTGTATAATTTTATTTGTATCGTCGTTTTCTTCTCTACATTTTTCTTTATACCGTTTTTTCTTTTTTTTTATAGTCGTTTCTTCTGTTTATTTTATTGTATCCTCGTTTTTTCGGTATATTTTTTATACGGTTTTTTTTTTTTTGTATTGTCGTTTCTTTTGTGTATTTGTTATTTGTATCGTCGTTTCTTCGGTATATTTTTCTTTATAGCGTTTTTTTTTTCATATCATCGTTTCTTCTGTATATTTTTCTTTATACCGTTTTTTTCTATTTTTTGTATCGTCGTTTCTTCGGTGTATTTGTCTTTATACCGTTTCTTCGGTATATTTTCATTATAACGTTTTTTATATAGTTTTGTATCGCCTTTTCTTCTGTGCATATTTCCGTGTATCGTCGTTTCTTCTGTGCATATTTCTGTGTATCTTCGTTTCTTCTGTGCATATTTCTGTGTATCTTCGTTTCTTCTGTGCATATTTCTGTGTATCTTCGTTTCTTCTGTGCATATTTCTGTGTATCTTCGTTTCTTCTGTGCATATTTCCGTGTATCTTCGTTTCTTCTGTGCATATTTCTGTGTATCTTCGTTTCTTCTGTGCATATTTCCGTGTATCGCCTTTTCTTCTGTGCATATTTCTGTGTATCGTCGTTTCTTCTGTGCATATTTCTGTGTATCGTCGTTTCTTCTGTGCATATGTCTGTGTATTATCGTTTCTTCTGTGCATATTTCTGTGTATTATCGTTTCTTCTGTGCATATTTCTGTGTATCGTCGTTTCTTCTGTGCATATGTCTGTGTATTATCGTTTCTTCTGTGCATATTTCAGTGTATCGCCTTTTCTTCTGTGCATATTTCTGTGTATCGTCGTTTCTTCTGTGCATATTTCTGTGTATCGTCGTTTCTTCTGTGCATATTTCTGTGTATCGTCGTTTCTTCTGTGCATATGTCTGTGTATCGTCGTTTCTTCTGTGCATATTTCTGTGTATTATCGTTTCTTCTGTGCATATTTCTGTGTATCGTCGTTTCTTCTGTGCATAATTCTTTGTGTCGTCGTTTCTTCTGTGCATATTTCTGTGTATCGTCGTTTCTTCTGTGTATATTTCTGTGTATCGTCGTTTCTTCTGTGTATATTTCTGTGTATCGTCGTTTCTTCTGTATATTTCTGTATCGTCGTTTCTTCTGTGTATATTTCTGTATCGTCGTTTCTTCTGTGTATATTTCTGTGTATCGTCGTTTCTTCTGTGCATATTTCTGTGTATCGTCGTTTCTTCAGTGTATATTTCTGTGTATCGTCGTTTCTTCAGTGTATGTTTCTGTGTATCGTCGTTTCTTCTGTTCATATTTCTGTGTATCGTCGTTTCTTCTGTGCATATTTCTGTGTATCGTCGTTTCTTCTGTGTATCGTCGTTTCTTCTGTGCATATTTCTGTGTATCGTCGTTTCTTCTGTGAATATTTCTGTGTATCGTCGTTTCTTCTGTGTATATTTCTGTGTATCGTCGTTTCTTCTGT
Source organism: Eriocheir sinensis (assembly GCF_024679095.1). NCBI lineage: Eukaryota > Metazoa > Arthropoda > Malacostraca > Decapoda > Varunidae > Eriocheir > Eriocheir sinensis. The sequence continues at coordinate 28,674 of NW_026110380.1, read as the reverse complement.
GCATATTTCTGTGTATCGTCGTTTCTTCTGTGAATATTTATGTGTATCGTCGTTTCTTCTGTGCATATTTATGTGTATCGTCGACTCTTTCGTATATTTTCCTGTATACCGTTTCTTCGTTGTATTTTTCTTTGTATCTTTTTTTTGGTGTATTTTTCTGTAGTATCGTTTCTTGGGTAATTTTTTCTCTGGATCGTTCATTTGGTGTATTTTCTTTGTATTGTTGTTTCATCGGTATATTTTTCTTTACACCGTTTCTTCAGTGTATTATTCTTTGTATCTTTTCTTCGGTGTATGTTTCTTTCTTTGATTTATTTGATGTCTTTTCTGTAGTATTGTTTCTTCGGTGTATTTTTTTTTTGTATCCTTTCTGCGGTGTATTTCTTGTATCGTCGTTTCTTCAGTGTATTTTTATTTGTATCGTCGTTTTTTCGGTATATTTTTCTTTATGCCGTTTCTTCGATATATTTTCCTTTGTATCTTTTTTTTTGTGTGTATTTTTTCTGTAGTATCGTTTCTTAGGTAAATTTTTATATGGAACGTTCCTTTGGTGTATTTTTCTTTGCTATCTTCCTTCGATGTTATTATTATTATTATTTTTTTTTTTTTAGTTCCTTGTGATGTGAAGGCTACCTATACCGCCTTATCTCGGTGCTGTATGCTGCTCAGGATGAGTCTCCTTCACCCCAGAGAAGTCAGCAACCCTACCCAGCATACAACACTAAAGGCCTTAACGCTTGCCTTGATTCTTTTCATTTTCTTCAAATGTTTATATCACTTCTTAATTAACGATTTTTTTTAACAATATCCTTTTTCGATGTATTCTTCTTTGTTCGTTGATTCGGTGTATTTTCCTTTGTATCGTTTCTTTGGTGTATTTTTTCTTACTACCGTTTATGAATTTTCTTTATATCGCCGTTTCTTCGGCATCTTTTCTTCATACCGTTTTTCTACGTATTTTTGTTGTACTGTCGTTACTTCTGTGTATTTTCTTTGTATCGTTTTTTCTGTATATGTTTCTTTCTACCGTTTCTTTGGTGCAATTTTCTTTGTATCGTTTTTGGTGTATTTTTATGTAGTATCATTTCTCCGGTAAAGTTTTCTCTGGACCGTTCATTTGGTGTACAGTATTTTCTTTTATCGTCGTCTCATCGGTATATTTTCTTTATACCGTTTCTTCAGTGTGTTGTTCTTTGTATCGCTTCTTAGGTGTGCTATTCTGTAGTATTCGATGCATTTTTCTTTGCTATCCTTCCTTCGGTGTTATTTTTCTTTACTTTCCGTTTCCTTGTGTTGTGAAGGCTAGCTATATCGCCTTACCTCGGTGCTGTATGCTGCTCAGGATGAGTCTCCTTCACCCCAGAGAAGTCAGCAACCCTACCCAACATACAACACCAAAAGCCTTAACGCTTGCCTTGATTTTTTTTTTTTTTTTTTTTGCCTTTCTTGATGTGTTTCTATCACTTCTTAATTCCCGATTATTTATAACAATATCGCTGTATCGTCGTTTCTTTGGTGTATTTTTCTTTGTATCGTTTCTTCGGTGTATTTTTCTTTATATCGTTTCTTTGGTGTATTTTTCTTTGTATCGTTTCTTTGGTGTATTTTTCTTTTTATCGTTTCTTTGGTGTATTTTTCTTTGTATCGTTTCTTAGGTGTATTTTTCTTTATATCGTTTCTTTGGTGTATTTTTCTTTGTATCGTTTCTTTGGTGTATTTTTCTTTGTATCGTTTCTTTGGTGTATTTTTCTTTGTATCGTTTCTTTGGTGTATTTTTCTTTGTATCGTTTCTTTGGTGTATTTTTCTTTTTATCGTTTCTTTGGTGTATTTTTCTTTGTATCGTTTCTTTGGTGTATTTTTCTTTGTATCGTTTCTTTGGTGTATTTTTCTTTGTATCGTTTCTTCGGTGTATTTTTCTTTATATCGTTTCTTTGGTGTATTTTTCTTTGTATCGTTTCTTCGGTGTATTTTTCTTTGTATCGTTTCTTTGGTGTATTTTTCTTTATATCGTTTCTTTGGTGTATTTTTCTTTGTATCGTTTCTTCGGTGTATTCGTTTCTTTGGTGTATTTTTCTTTTTATCGTTTCTTTGGTGTATTTTTCTTTATATCGTTTCTTTGGTGTATTTTTCTTTGTGTCGTTTCTTCGGTGTATTTTTCTTTTTATCGTTTCTTTCGTGTATTTTTCTTTTTATCGTTTCTTTGGTGTATTTTTCTTTTTATCGTTTCTTTGGGGTATTTTTCTTTGTATCGTTTCTTTGGTGTATTTTTCTTTTTATCGTTTCTTTGGTGTATTTTTCTTTTTATCGTTTCTTCGGTGTATTTTTCTTTGTATCGTTTCTTTGGTGTATTTTTCTTTGTATCGTTTCTTTAGTGTATTTTTCTTTGTAACGTTTCTTTGGTGTATTTTTCTTTGTATCGTTTCTTCGACGTATTTTTCTTTGTATCGTTTCTTCGATGTATTTTTCTTTGTATCGTTTCTTCGATGTATTTTTCTTTGTATCGTTTCTTCGATGTATTTTTCTTTGTAACTTTTCTTTGGTGATTTTTTTGTGTATTGTTTCTTTGGTGTTTTTATCAGTAATATAATTTCTTCGGTGTATTTTTTCTTTATACCGTTTTATCTCTGTATTTTTTTTTTTTTTTTGTATCGTCGTTCCATCGGTATATTTTTTTATACTTTTTCTTCGGTGAAGTTTTATGTTTTACCGTTTCTTAGGTAAATTTTTCTCTGGATCGTTCATTTGATGTATTTTTCTATTCATCGTCGTTTCATCGGTATATTTTTCTTTATACCGTTCCTTCAGTGTATTTTCTTTGCTTTCCTTTCTTCGGTGTTATTTTTCTTTACTTTCCGTTTCCTTGTGTTGTGAAGGCTAGCTATATCGCCTTATCTCGGAGCTGTATGCTGCTCAGGATGAGTCTCCTTCACCCCAGAGAAGTCAGCAACCCTACCCAACATACAACACCAAAGGCCTTAACGCTTGCCTTGATTTTCTCTCCTTTTCTTTAAGTGTTTATATCACTTCTTAATTAACGATTTTTTTTAACAATAGCGTTTCTTCGGTGTATTTTTCTTTGTTCGTTTATTCGATGTATTTTTCTTTGTATCGTTACTTTGGTGTATTTTTCTTAGTACCGTTTGTGAGTTTTCTTTCAATTGTTGCTTCTTCGGTATATATCTTTTTCTTTATACCGTTTTATTCATGTTTTTTTTGTATCGTCGTTTCTTCAGTGTATTTTTGTTTGTATTGTTTCATCGCTGTTGTTTTCTTTGTATCGTTTTTTTGCTATATGTTTATTTCTATCGTCGTTTCTCCCGTATATTTTTCTTTTTTGCCGTTTTTTTCTGTTTTTCGTTTAATTGTCGTTTCTTCGGTGTATTGTTCTTTGTATCGCTTCTTCGGTGTATTTTTCTTTGCTGTCCATTCTTCGGTGTTATTTTTCATGAATTTCCGTTTCCTTGTATTGTGTAGGCTAGCTATATCGCCTTATCTTGGTGCTGTATGCTGCTCAGGATGAGTCTCCTTCACCCCAGAGAAGTCAGCAACCCTACCCAACATACAACACCAAAGGCCTTAACGCTTGCCATGATTTTCTTTCCTCTTCTTTATGTGTTTATATCACTTCTTAATTAACGATACTTTTTAACAATATCGTTTTTTCGGTCTATTTTTCTTGTATCGTCGTTTCATCGGTATATTTTACGTTATACCATTTCATCAGTGTATTTATTTTTTGTATCTTTTCTTCGATGAGTTTTTGAGTATCATTTCCTTTATGTATTTTTCTTTGTATCGTTTCTTCGGTGTATTGTACTTTGTATCGTTTCTTCAGTGTATTGTACTTTGTATCGTTTCTTCAGTGTATTGTACTTTGTATCGTTTCTTCAGTGTATTTTACTTTGTATCGTTTCTTCAGTGTATTTTACTTTGTATCGTTTCTTCAGTGTATTGTACTTTGTATCGTTTCTTCAGTGTATTGTACTTTGTACCGTTTCTTCAGTGTATTTTTCTTTGTATCGTTTCTTCAGTGTATTTTACTTTGTATCGTTTCTTCAGTGTATTTTACTTTGTATCGTTTCTTCAGTGTATTGTACTTTGTATCGTTTCTTCGGTGTATTTTTCTTTGTATCGTTTCTTCGGTGTATTGTACTTTGTATCGTTTCTTTGGTGTATTTTTCTTTGTATCGTTTCTTCGGTGTATTGTACTTTGTATCGTTTCTTCGGTGTATTTTACTTTGTATCGTTTCTTCGGTGTATTTTACTTTGTATCGTTTCTTCGGTGTATTGTACTTTCTATCGTTTCTTTGGTGCATTTTTCTGGAGTATCGTTTATTAGGTAATTTTTTCTAGGTATCGCTCTTTTAGTGTATATTTCTTTCTATCGTCGTCTCATCAGTATATTGTTCTTTGTATCGTTTCTTCGGTGTATTTTTCTTTGTATCGTTTCTTCGGTGTATTTTTTTTTGTATCGTTTATTCGGTGTATTTTTTTTTAAATGTCGTTTCTTCGGTGTATTCTTCTTTGGTCTCCATTCTTCGGTGTTATTTTTATTTACTTTCCGTATCTTTGTGTTGTGAAGGCTAGCTATATCGCGTTATCTCGGTGCTGTATGCTGCTCAGGATGAGTCTCCTTCACCCCAGAGAAGTCAGCAACCCTACCCAACATACAACACCAAAGGCCTTAACGCTTACCTTGATGTTTTATTCCGTTTTTCGTTGTGTTTCTATCACTTCTTAATTCCCGATTTTTTTTTTAACAACATCGTTTCCTCGGAGTATTCTTTTTTCGTTTTATTTTTTTGTGTGTGTTTGAATCGTCGTTTCTTCAGTGTTTTTTTTTCCTTTGAACCATTTCTTCAGTATTTCCGTCGTGGCTGCTGCTCCCTCCGTCGTCGTGGCTGCTGCTCCCTCTGTCGTCGTGGCTGCTGCTCCCTCCGTCGTCGTGGCTGCTGCTCCCTCCGTCGTCGTGGCTGCTGCTCCCTCCGTCGTCGTGGCTGCTGCTCCCTCCGTCGTCGTGTCTGCTGCTTCCTCCGTCATCGTGGCTGCTGCTCCCTCTGTCGTCGTGGCTGCTGCTCTGTCGTCATGCTGCTGCTCCTCCGTCATCATGCTGCTGCTCCCTCCGTCGTCGTGGCTGCTGCTCCCTCCGTCGTCGTGTCTGCTGCTTCCTCCGTCGTCGTGGCTGCTGCTCCCTCTGTCGTCGTGGCTGCTGCTCCCTCCGTCATCATGCTGCTGCTCCCTCCGTCATCATGCTGCTGCTTCCTCCATCATCATGGCTGCTGCTCCTCCGTCATCATGCTGCTGCTCCCTCCATCATCATGCTGCTGCTCCCTCCGTCATGCTGCTGCTCCTCCGTCATCATGTGCTGCTCCCTCCATCATCATGCTGCTGCTCCCTCCGTCATCATGCTGCTGCTCCCTCCATCATCATGGCTGCTACTCCCATCGTCATGGCTGCTCTCCCTCTGTCGTAGCTGCTGCTCCTCCCTCGTCGTCTGCTGCTCCCTCCGTCATCGTGGCTGCTGCTCCTCCGTCATCGTAGCTGCTGCTCCCTCCGTCGTCATGCTGCTGCTCCCTCCGTCATCATGCTGCTGCTCCCTCCGTCATCATGCTGCTGCTCCTCCCTCATCATGCTGCTGCTCCCTCATCGTCATGCTGCTGCTTCCTCCGTCATCGTGGCTGCTGCTCCCTCCATCATCATGGCTGCTGCTCCCTCCGTCATCGTGGCTGCTGCTCCCTCCATCGTCGTAGCTGCTGCTCCCTCATCATCGTGGCTGCTTCCTCCATCGTCATGGCTGCTACTCCCTCCATCATCATGGCTGCTGCTCCCTCCATCATCATGCTGCTCCCTCCATCATCATGCTGCTCCCTCCATCATCATGCTGCTGCTCCCTCCATCATCATGCTGCTGCTCCCTCCGTCATCGTAGCTGCTGCTCCCTCCGTCATCATGGCTGCTCCCTCCGTCGTCGTGGCTGCTGCTCCCTCCGTCGTCGTGGCTGCTGCTCCCTCCGTCGTCATGCTGCTCCCTCCGTCATCGTGGCTGCTGCTCCTCCGTCGTCGTGGCTGCTGCTCCTCCGTCGTCGTGGCTGCTGCTCCCTCCATCATCGTAGCTGCTGCTCCCTCCGTCATCATGGCTGCTGCTCCCTCCATCGTCATGGCTGCTGCTCCTCCATCATCATGCTGCTGCTCCCTCCATCATCGTAGCTGCTGCTCCCTCCGTCATCGTGCTGCTGCTCCTCCATCGTCATGCTGCTGCTCCCTCCGTCATCATGGCTGCTGCTCCTCCGTCATCATGGCTGCTGCTCCTCCCTCATCGTAGCTGCTGCTCCTCCGTCATCATGGCTGCTGCTCCCTCCATCATCATGCTGCTGCTCCCTCCATCATCATGCTGCTGCTCCCTCCGTCATCGTGGCTGCTGCTCCTCCATCATCGTCGTGGCTGCTGCTCCCTCCGTCATCATGGCTGCTCCTCCCTCATCGTCGTGGCTGCTCCTCCATCATCGTGGCTGCTCCCCTCCCTCATCATGCTGCTGCTCCCTCCATCGTCGTGGCTGCTGCTCCCTCCCTCGTCGTAGCTGCTGCTCCCACCCTCGTCGTGGCTGCTCTCTCCGTCGTCGTGGCTGCTGCTCCCTCCGTCGTCGTGGCTGCAGCTCTCTTCGTCGTCGTGGCTGCTGCTCCCTCCCTCGTCGTGGCTGCTGCTCTCTCCCTCGTCGTGGCTGCTGCTCCCTCCGTCGTCGTGGCTGCTGCTCCCTCCCTCGTCGTGGATGCTGCTCCCTCCGTCGTCGTGGCTGCTGCTCCCTCCCTCGTCGTGGCTGCTGCTCCCTCCCTCGTCGTGGCTGCTGCTCCCTCCATCGTCGTGGCTGCTGCTCCCTCCCTCGTCGTGGCTGCTGCTCCCTCCCTCGTCGTGGCTGCTGCTCCCTCCGTCGTCGTGGCTGCTGCTCCCTCCCTCGTCGTGGCTGCTGCTCCCTCCGTCGTCGTGGCTGCTGCTCCCTCCCTCGTCGTGGTTGCTGCTCCCTCCGAAATCCATATCACACGACATTATATGAAAAGAAAACATATCACACGACATTACATGAAAAGAAACCATATCACATGACATTATATGAAAAGAAAACATATCACACGACATTACATGAAAAGAAAACATATCACACGACATTATATGAAAAGAAAACATATCACACGACATTACATGAAAAGAAAACATATCACATGACATTATATGAAGAGAAAACATATCACACGACATTACATGAAAAGAAAACATATCACACGACATTATATGAAAAGAAAACATATCACACGACATTACATGAAAAGAAAACATATCACATGACATTATATGAAAAGAAAACATATCACACGACATTACATGAAAAGAAAACATATCACACGACATTATATGAAAAGAAAACATATCACACGACATTACATGAAAAGAAAACATATCACACGACATTATATGAAGAAAACATATCACACGACATTACATGAATAGAAAACATATCACACGACATTACATGAAAGAAAACATATCACACGACATTACATGAAAGAAAACATATCACGACATTACATGAAAGAAAACATATCACACGACATTACATGAAAGAAAACATATCACACGACATTACATGAAAAGAAACATATCACACGACATTACATGAAAAACATATCACGACATTACATGAAGAAAAACATATCACACGACATTACATGAAAACATATCACACGACATTACATGAAAAACATATCACACGACATTATGAAAGAAAACATATCACACGACATTACATGAAAAGAAACATATCACGACATTACATGAAAGAAAACATATCACGACATTACATGAAAGAAACATATCACACGACATTACATGAAAAGAAAACATATCACGACATTACATGAAAAACATATCACACGACATTACATGAAGAGAAAACATATCACGACATTACATGAAAGAAAACATATCACACGACATTACATGAAAAGAAAACATATCACACGACATTACAGGAAAGAAAACATATCACGACATTACATGAAAAGAAAACATATCACACGACATTACATGAAAGAAAACATATCACACGACATTACATGAAAAAACATATCACACGACATTACATGAAAGAAAACATATCACGACATTACATGAAAGAAAACATATCACACGACATTACATGAAAAGAAACATATCACGACATTACATGAAAAAACATATCACACGACATTACATGAAAAGAAAACATATCACGACATTACATGAAAGAAAACATATCACGACATTACATGAAAAGAAACATATCACACGACATTACATGAAGAAAACATATCACACGACATTACATGAAAAGAAAACATATCACACGACATTACATGAAAGAAAACATATCACGACATTACATGAAGAAAACATATCACACGACATTACATGAAAGAAAACATATCACGACATTACATGAAAAGAAAACATATCACACGACATTACATGAAAGAAACATATCACACGACATTACATGAAAGAAAACATATCACACGACATTACATGAAAAGAAAACATATCACACGACATTACATGAAAGAAAACATATCACACGACATTACATGAAAGAAAACATATCACACGACATTACATAAAAAGAAAACATATCACACGACATTACATGAAGAAAACATATCACACGACATTACATGAAAACATATCACACGACATTATATGAAAAGAAAACATATCACACGACATTACATGAAGAAAACATATCACACGACATTACATGAAAGAAAACATATCACACGACATTACATGAAGAAAACATATCACGACATTATGAAAACATATCACACGACATTATATGAAGAAAACATATCACGACATTACATGAAAAGAAACATATCACACGACATTACATGAAAGAAAACATATCACACGACATTACATGAAGAAAACATATCACACGACATTACATTAAAAGAAAACATATCACACGACATTACTTGAAAGAAAACATATCACACGACATTACATGAAAGAAAACATATCACACGACATTACATGAAAATGAAACATATCACACGACATTACATGAAAGAAAACATATCACACGACATTACATGAAAGAAAACATATCACACGACATTACATGAAAAGAAAACATATCACACGACATTACATGAAGAGAAACATATCAACCGACATTACAAGAAAAGAAAACATATCACACGACATTACATGAAAACATATCACACGACATTACATGAAAGAAAACATATCACACGACATTACATGAAGAAAACATATCACACGACATTACATGAAAGAAACATATCACACGACATTACATGAAAGAAAACATATCACACGACATTACATGAAGAAAACATATCACGACATTACATGAAAAAAACATATCACACGACATTACATGGCGAAACATATCACACGACATTACATGAAAGAAAACATATCACACGACATTACATGAAAAGAAAACATATCACACGACATTACATGAAAGAAAACATATCACACGACATTACATGAAAGAAACATATCACACGACATTACATGAAAGAAACATATCACACGACATTACATGAAAGAAAACATATCACACGACATTACATGAAGAAACATATCACACGACATTACATGAAAGAAAACATATCACACGACATTACATGAAAGAAACATATCACACGACATTACATGAAAGAAAACATATCACGACATTACATGAAAAACATATCACACGACATTACATGAAAGAAAACATATCACACGACATTACATGAAAAAAACATATCACACGACATTACATGAAAACATATCACGACATTACATGAAAGAAACATATCACACGACATTACATGAAGAAAACATATCACACGACATTACATGAAAAACATATCACACGACATTACATGAAAGAAAACATATCACACGACATTATGAAAAGAAAACATATCACACGACATTACATGAAAAGAAAACATATCACGACATTACATGAAAGAAACATATCACACGACATTACATGAAAAGAAAACATATCACGACATTACATGAAAGAAAACATATCACACGACATTACATGAAAAGAAAACATATCACGACATTACATGAAGAAAACATATCACACGACATTACATGAAAAAAACATATCACACGACATTACATGAAAGAAAACATATCACACGACATTATATGAAGAAAACATATCACACGACATTACATGAAAGAAAACATATCACACGACATTACATGAAGAAAACATATCACACGACATTACATGAAAAGAAAACATATCACACGACATTACATGAAAAGAAAACATATCACGACATTACATGAAGAAAACATATCACGACATTACATGAAAGAAAACATATCACACGACATTACATGAAGAAAACATATCACACGACATTACATGAAAGAAAACATATCACGACATTACATGAAGAAAACATATCACACGACATTACATGAAAGAAAACATATCACACGACATTACATGAAAAGAAAACATATCACACGACATTACATGAAGAAAACATATCACGACATTACATGAAGAAAACATATCACACGACATTACATGAAAGAAAGCATATCACGACATTACATGAAAAGAAACATATCACACGACATTATGAAGAAAACATATCACACGACATTACATGGCAGAAACATATCACACGACATTACATGAAAAGAAAACATATCACACGACATTACATGAAAGAAAACATATCACACGACATTACATGGCGAAACATATCACACGACATTACATGAAAGAAAACATATCACGACATTACATGAAAGAAAACATATCACACGACATTATATGAAAAGAAAACATATCACACGACATTACATGGCAGAAACATATCACGACATTACATGAAAAACATATCACACGACATTACATGGCAGAAACATATCACACGACATTACATGGCGAAACATATCACACGACATTACATGAAAAGAAAACATATCACACGACATTACATGAAACATATCACACGACATTACATGAAGAAAACATATCACGACATTACATGAAAAGAAAACATATCACGACATTATATGAAAATAAAACATATCACACGACATTACATGAAAGAAAACATATCACACGACATTACATGGCGAAACATATCACGACATTACATGAAAATAAAACATATCACACGACATTACATGGCGAAACATATCACACGACATTACATGAAAATAAAACATATCACACGACATTACATGGCGAAACATATCACACGACATTACATGAAAGTAAAACATATCACACGACATTACATGGCGAAACATATCACACGACATTATATGAAAATAAAACATATCACGACATTATATGAAAATAAAACATATCACACGACATTACATGAAATAAAACATATCACGACATTACATGAAAATAAAACATATCACACGACATTACATGAAAATAAAACATATCACGACATTATATGAAGATAAAACATATCACACGACATTACATGGCGAAACATATCACACGACATTACATGGCGAAACATATCACACGACATTATATGAAGATAAAACATATCACACGACATTACATGGCAGAAACATATCACACGACATTACATGGCAGGAAACATATCACACGACATTACGCAGCGAAACATATCACACGACATTACATGGCGAGAAACATATCACGACATTACATGGCGAAACATATCACAACACATAATCTAGAAAACATATAAGACGCAAATGAAAAATATCAAACAGCATCCTTACAACGTAAAATCAACATCAGAGACGGAACGGACATCCCAATTACCTAAATACTGAGGCCACAGCGCTGCGTTATGAAGTGGAGGAGACACAGTCACTGGTGGACACGGCCGAAATATCAAGGCCAGCACGCATGCTATTCACGAGGAAGTGATCGATACAGATCATGTTTACGAGCGTCCCTTCCACCTTAATGAAATGTTTCGCCGTCCTTGCCGCTGGGTAGCTGGTGTGCGGCTTGGCACTCCTCGCGAGGTGGAGCTTCTGACTGCGCGGCAGCGAAGCCTCGCCGCTGGATGGCGGCGCCGAGGTGGTCACGAGTCAGCAGGGGTGGGGCGCCGCACCACTCTTTCGTACTGGTACTCCTGCTTGGCCTTGCGACCGGAGGCATGATCCTGCACTGCGGCCGGGCGGTGTTGATGCCGCGGTTCCCTTTGCGTCACGTGGCCAAACTCCATCCTATTCAGGTCTCGAGAACCGCAACAATATTCCTGCTGCAGCTTCCTGGCCTCCGCCCTCACCACAAACTTCCCAGTGGTGGCTTCCTCTCCAGCGTCAGTCGTGAACAGTCGAATACTGCTCATGGCCTCATGCGGGTGAACCAAGACACACCTCGTGAAGGCGTTTTTGGTCCTCTTCCTGACCCTTGCACTTCACTCCCGCCACCGACTCCTTCTTTCTTTCAAAAGCCTCCCCCGCCACTGCCTCATCCTGTCCCACGCACGCCACCCCCGCCACCGCCTCCTTCTGTCCCTTGCACGCCACCCCCGCCACCAAATAATCCTGTCCCTCGCACGCCGTCTCCGCAACCGCCTCCTACTATCTCTCGCACGCCACCCCCTCCACCGATTCCTCCTATCCCTCGACTCCACCCCGCCACCGCCCGCTCCTGTCTTTCGAACGTCACCCCTACCACCGCCTCCTGTTTTCGCACGCTAACCCCGCCACCGCCTCATTCTTTTCTTCGCACGCCATCAACGCCACCGCCTCCTCCTGTCCCTCGCACGCCACCCCCGCCACCGCCTCCTCCTGTCCCTCGCACGCCAACCCCGCCACCGCCTGATTCTGTTCCTCGCTCGCCATCACCGCCAGCGCCTCCTCATGTCCATCGCACGCCACCCCCGCCACCGCTTCCTCCTGTCCCTCGCACGCCAAACCCGCCGCCGCCTCCTCCTTTCCCTCGCACGCAACCCCCGACACGGCCTCCTCCAGTCATTCGCTCGCCATCCCCGCCCTCGCCTCCTCCTCTCCCACCCACGCCATTCTCGCCACCGCCTCTTCCCTGTCCCCACACTCCACCCTCGCCACCGACTCCTCCAGTCTTTCAAACACCACCCCAGCCACCGCCGCCTCCTGTCTACCGCACGCCACCCCCGCCAACACCTCCTCCTGTCCATCGCATGCCACCCCCGCCACCACCTTCTCCTATCCCTCGCACGCCATCTCCGCCACCGCCTACTCCTGTCCGTCGCACGCCACCCACGCCACCTCCTCCTCCTGTCCCTCGCACTCCACCCCCGCCACCGCTTCCTCCTGTCCCACGACCGTCACACCCGCCACCGTCTCCTCCTATCTATCGAACGCCGCCACCACCTCCTACTGTCCCTCGCAGGCAACCACCGCCACCGCTGCCTCTGTCCTCCCACACCACCCCACCGCCTCCTCTTCTCCCTCGAACGTCACACCCGCCACCGCCTCCTAATGTCCCTCGAACGTCACCCCCGGCAAAGCCTCCTACTGTCCCTCGCACGCCACCCCCGCCACCGCCTCCTCTTGTCATTCGCACGCCACCCCCGCCACCGCCTCTTCCTGTCCCTCGCACCCGAGCCTGGACACCGCCTCCTCCTATCTATCGAAAGACATCCCCGCAACCGCCTCCTCCTGTCCTTCCCGCCACCCCGCCACTGCCTCCTACTGTCACTCGAACGTCACCCAGCCACCGCCTCCTCCTTGCATTCGCACACCCCCGCCACCGCTTCCTACTGTCCTTCGAACGTCACCTCCGCTACAACCTCCTACTGTCCCTCGCACGCCACCCGCCAGTGCTTCCTCCTGTCCACCAACGATACCCACGCCACCGCCTCCTAATGTCCCTCGAACGTCACCCCCGCCAACGCCTCCTCCTGTCCCTCGAATGCCAGCCCGGCCACCTCCTCCTCGTGTTCCTCGCACGCCAACCCGACCACCACCTCCTCGTTTTTCCTCCCACGCCGACTGACTTCCCGCGCGATTTTCCCTCTCGCTTGCCTCTACCCGCTAGGCGTCCCGCTACCCTCTACCCTCCCAGCAAACCGCGTGCAGTGTGGCCGCACCCTAAACTTACGCTACTCAGGCCACATTCATTTCTTATACCGTCTAACTCATTTTGCCTTAAAGGTAAAAGGAGGAAGAAAAAATATGAAAAAAACTTGAAACAGAAAAGAAGAAAACTATGAAAAAAGAGAGGGAAACAGGAAATATAGAGGGAGAAAAAACTAAGGAAGAAGAAAGACCTACAAATCGACGAGAAAAAGAAAAGAACGACAAAAACAAAACAAACCAAAGAAAGATAGAAAACGTGGTAATATAAATCTCGCCTTCTGCCATAATATTCTACTTAATGCCAAGAACACTTTTTCGTTAATCGCCTCCTAAACAGTCCCAGTGTTTGTGAAACACTTCCCTACTTCCTCTGGCATTGCCTCTGGCACTTTGTTATCAATGCACTCAAGAATATTACGGTTACTCCATCTCTTCTTAATCACATTTACCTGTCTCTATATACAAAAGATTTTATGGCTGACCTGCATACCTTACTGTCAATGTACTGAGGGGTATTCCACTTATCCTCTTTTCATTGCTTTACAATCTTCAAGTGCATACATTTAAAGGCTGAATGCTGTAGTAACTTTACTACCCTTGCGCTGGGAGTTTTATAACGACTCCTGAATTTAATCGTCTTATACATTGTTTTCTTTCTCCGAACAAACACATTCTTGCTCCCCTTACAACAGGTCGACTGCCATTATATTATCTCTACATACCGAAGTCCAGTAGTTATCAGTGTGCTGAGGGATAACACACTTATATTTTTCATCGTCTTATTGTTGTTTTCTTTCTCCAAAAACACATTCTTGCTCCCCGTACAACAGGGTGGGGGTGGGGAAGTGCACCCTCTTGCACGAGGGAGCACGGGCCTTTGCCAAAGAGCGGCCCGTAGCAGGGAATAACAGACCACTCTATCGGCAGTCGAAATCTAGCCGAATAAGTCGGTCTGTCGACGAGAGACTGGCGTGTCTCTGCGCCCACAACGGATCGACTGCCATTTCCCGTGCAAGCGAATCTGAAACGCTTTGTCCGGGGACGTGAGACCAGGACTGAACCATCAACTCATCTCTCCGGTACAAAGTCCATTCTCGCGCGGACTCGCAAGCAGCCTTCCTACGGTATAATGTTTTAACTGCAGTGTGCAGGAGGACTTTTTCGCTTGTAGAGTCACGCTTTGCATCAATGGACGCCAGTATTTGGCAAGCTCGTGCACTGTATCCAAGTCTGAAGGCGTTTCGTTCCGTCGGGAGGCACTGAAAGGAAGAATGTTCTTATAGATGGTACGATGTAGGACATGTTGTTAAGCATTTCAGCGCCCAAGCACACCTTTGACAAAAGGGTTTCGTAGGAGTTGTGAGGCATTTCGTGGGTGCTCTTGCTGACCCTGAGTGGTAGTTAGAGCCCTTCTTCTGTACCACATGAACTGAAAACAACACTCATTAGAATCCAGTTAATATCCCTTTGGGCCTTTGATAGTGGCAGATGTGACCTTGGTGGTAGTTTGTCCCTTCTGCACCTGGAACCCTAAACTAACACTCACTAGAATCCGACTAGTCTCCTTTTGGCCTTTGAAAATAGTTGATGTGAGAGGCAGAGTGTTTGATAATAATTAAAACCTTACCATCGTGAAATTGGTCTTGGCCAGAAACCCTAACACATCCCTCCCTCTTCCCTCGCACAATGCCCCGAGTTCACGCAAAAGGTTGAGTAAACTAAAGAGAAAATGTTATAATGGTTTGCGGGATATTTCTCACGACAAATTACATCAGGTAATTGTAAAGATTGCCCACATGTGAGGCCGCCCGGCGTGGGAGTTTATTTACATTTATTTCTACAGGCGGGCATGAGTGAAATGTAAGGATGGATGAATGAATGAATGAATAGATGTGTGTGTGTGTGTGTGTGTGTGTGTGTGTGTGTGTGTGTGTGTGTGTGTGTGTGTGTGTGTGTGTGTGTGTGTGTGTGTGTGTGTGTGTGTGTGTGTGTGTGTGTGTGTGTGTGTGTGTGTGCTGCAGTGGCCTGCTTAACACAATCGCTTAAAAGCAAACACACACACACACACACACACA